>NW_017670647.1:179787-214660 GCF_001879085.1 Nicotiana attenuata | reverse complement strand
TCCCCTAGGTAACCTCATTAAGGTTTTTTATGTCCTTTAATAGGTAGGGTCAGTCCATATAGGCGACCCGCGACCCAAACCCAATATCCCACATCTCCCACTTCGCACATTGATGGGCTAGACCCAAACTAGTGCCATGTGAATAACACACTTAATTCATAATGGTAAATAGATCGTGGCGAACCAGCGAGCATTAAGAGCTAAGATATTTTTTACACCTTTCAAGGTTGTTTAATAGCTCTATGTAGAAAATCCAAATCACATGCGGAAATGATTCACTACTACCATTGAGGATCTTATTATTACTCGCAATACCCAGACATTGTTGGCTACTCTAGTAGCTAGTTATTCGATCCCTCATCCTCGAAAAGAGGTGACCCGAGTTCATATATAACATTGTATCCACAATTACACCCAATACTCATCATGGTAAGTGTAATGGTCGACCTATGAATACAAATTAATTAAAAAATTTGTTTGTCTTCCCTTTCTACTCAATCTTTTCCATTCAAATCAACTGCTTCCTAGACATGCACTGCATCGCCGAATCACTCATGGCTATCAGTGACATGCTAAAGTAGCACACACCGATTGACACTTGCAGAAAATAGTAAAAGGTCAAAGGGTATTCCAATAAAAGTTAATGTAACTTCTTTGGGATCTCACACAATGAAGAAGCAGGCATTCATTCTTCCAATTATCCCATGGTCGATAGCACATGTGGTATGAAACACATGTTACGGTGTCTCACCCTTATATTGGCGCATGTGTCTTATTCTTTTAATCATTCAACACACCGTAAGATCTTGGTCTTGAACACCTCCAAATGTCTAACCCAAGTTTCTCACTTCAATAATCCTCAAACCATCTTCTTAGAGAAACTCGCATCTGGCTTACAAAACAAGTCATAATCGAATAGTGAAATTCGTAAGTCTGATTAATTGTCAGACCGACCTCTACAAGTAAATATAACTCGTATTATCCAAAGGTCCTATAAGGTCTCATCTCTTCACGATTCTTAACGTATGAGGCGATTGCTCGTGTGGGAAAGCCAATCTCGCGACTTGTTCGACACACTTTGTCAACAAGCATTCCATCACACGCCATACGAGATATAAGCATAAATTCAAGAGTAAAATATTGATGAGCATATTATAATACTAAAGTCCATTTTACAGTACATAAATATGTTTATATCCTTCGCAAACCTTGAGCCATAACATGTTTCTCTCAACAGGTCCTCTAGATATCGCCTTTGTAAAAGATCAGCTATAATGCTTCGCGTAAGGAATGTATTGTAAATTTATCATTTCACTTTGCTAACTAATGTCTCTCACAAAGTTATACTTGATGTCAATGTGTTTGGTCTTGCTGTTGATACTTAGGATCTTTCCGTATATGCAATAGCCGCTTGACTATCACAATATAGTGTCATGGGGCCCTGAGAGTTTCTTTGTAATATCCAAATGTTCAAAAAATCTCTTTACCAAACAACTTCTTTGTTTGCAGAACGCACAAGCCTACGAACTCAGCTTCCATTGTTGAAAGGGCTGTACAGGTTTGTGTCTTACTTTTCCCATGATATAGCACCACCCATTAAGTAAGAAGGCATAACCGGATGTTGATTTTTCTAATCATTCCGATCACCAAGCCCAATCAGCATCTGTATATCCTCTCAAGTATAAATCATTTCCACTATAACATAGTGAATAATCTGCAGTTCCGGTTCATGTATCCGAAAATTCTCTTACAGCTTCCAATGATCTCTTCCTGGATTGGATTGATACCTGCTAACCAAACCTACGGCATAACAAATGTCTGGGCGAATACACATCATAGCGTACATCAAGCTCCCGACAGCACTTGAATACGGAACTCGAGACATGTCTTCCCTTTTCATATTCAGTCTTGGGAAACATTTCAAGGCTTAAAGTTTCACTCTCTGAGTTAAACAACAGATAATAAATAAAAGGACATGTTAGAGAGAGAATGGAACGTGCGATTGAATGTGAGCGGCAGTTTTTCTTCTAAAACCCTACCTCTCTCTCTCTCTCTCTCCTTTATATATCTTTCTTCCTCAACAGAGAAAAAAAAGTAATAAAGTTATTCTCCCTCAAGAAAACACACTGTGATAAACAAACACAAGGTATTTGATCGTGAACAAGAACTTCATTTCTAAGAGAGACGAAGTCGGATTCGGGCAATTGATTGGAACAGATTCTGCAAAAACTTGCGTTGTTGTTAACAGGTACACAAATTTGATGTTCCTGTTACTGTTTAATCTACACTCCCTAAAGTTGGAGGTGAGGTCTTCACATTCAACTTGCTCAATACAGTGGAATGTTTGATGCCAGTGAGAGCCTTAGTGAGAATGTCTGCTAATTGGTCATGTGTGCCAATGTGATGTAAGGACATTAAACCTTCTTGAAGCTTATCCCTCACAAAGTGACAATCAACCTCAATGTGCTTGGTCCGCTCGTGGAACATAGTGTTCCTACCAATGTGTAAGGCTGATTCTATCACAATACACAGTCACAGGAGCAGGAAAGGGAACAATCAACTCCTCAAACAACCTGCGTAACCATGTCAAATCCCTAGCCACCTTTCTAAGGGACCTATATTCTGCTTCAGCTGAGGAAAGAGAAATAGCTTCCTGCTTTTTGGACTTCCAACAAATAGGACTAGTACCCAACAATACCAAGTAACCACCGACTAACCTCCTAGAGTCTGGGCAGATAGCCCAGTCAGAGTCACAATACTATTTAATGGTGCAATCAGGATCATTGGACAGAGAGATACCAAGAGTAGGATCACCCTAAAGGTATCTGAGTAAGTGGAATACAGCCTATAGGTGGGGTTCTCTAGGATCATGCATAAATTAGCTCAAGTGTTGTACACCATAGGAAATATCCAATCTAGTGTTAGTGAGAAAGTTAAGTTTGCTTATCAGTTTTCTGTAGTATGTAAGATCTGAAAGAGCATCTCCCTCTTTGGCCCTCAACTTGACTTTGGTATCAAGAGGAGAAGTAAGACTACTGCAATGGAGACTGTCATACTCCTTTAAGAGATCCAGTGCAAACTTCCTCTAGGATATGATAACTTCATCTTCTTTGTAAAGGACCTACAAACCAAGAAAGTAATGAAGCATGCCTAGGTCCTTAATCTTAAACTGATCATGTAAGAAGGTCTTCAGCTCAGTGATCTCTGTGGAACTAGTGCCAGTGATAATGACATCATCAACATATACAGCAACAAAGATAGTGGAAGAAGTTGATTTTTTGTAGAAGAGAGAATAGACATGGAAGGAATGAACATAACTCCTGGAGCAAAGAGTAGTGGCCAATTTAGCATACCACTATCGACTAGCCTGCTTTAGGCCATAGAGGGATTTTCTTAATTAAACAACTCCAGGTGTGTCCGCTACTAAACCATGTGGAAACTGCATGTATACATCTTCCTCCAAATCACCATGGAGGAAGGCGTTGTTGACATCAAGCTGGAAAATATCCTAGTGTTTCTTAAGTGCAATGGCTATAAGTGCTCTAACAGTAGTGATTTTCACAACAGGTGAATAGTTCTCTGTGTAGTCAACCCCAACCTGCTGAGTGTAACCCTTTACAACTAACCTCGCCTTAAACCTCTATATGCTCTCATCTGCCATGTGCTTAACCTTGTAGACCCATCTACAACCTATGGCTTTCTTCCTAGGAGGAAAAGGAACCAGGTCCCAGATGTTATTTGCATGCAAAGCTCCAAACTCCAAAGACATAGACTCTTGCCAGCAGGGTGCAAGGCTGCCTCTTCATAAGAAGATGGCTCACTATCATGACAAATATTTTGCACAAGTTGCTGACTGTCTAGGAGTAAAGAGGTAAGAGACACATGATGATGGTTGGAGAACAAAGCACTGAGAGATTTACTATCACAAATGTACCATGAGAATCACAACGGGGAATAATTTTACTATCACAAATATTCACAACATATTGATCCGTTGCTTCATGTAACCCGATCTCACCTATATCATATCGTCTGTCCTTATCGCTCCATATCATATCTTTTCATATTATTTCAATACCGTTGCAGCGTGCAATCCGATCCCAAAACAATAGGGATTTCATAACAATTATCAACCAACTACGGCACATCACAACATCAAACGCGATAACAAATCTACGCAAATAAGTCACACGGATGAGAAAGGTACACGATAACTCACAAAACCAAATCAAAAGAAATGACAATTCATAAACAAAAAGACACGATTATCGAGAATCAATTAACAATTAATGCATGTACCAGATAAGGCATGAATTCAACAAGTAATTGAATTAACAATTAAAGCATATAAGAGTAAACTTGATAATAAAAGATAGAACATGTACTAACAACTTTAGTAAAGCACGTACGAGCAAGCCTAACAACAAAAGATATAACATGAAACGATAACTTCAATTAAATACATGAAAAAGTCTAATAGTCTAAACCAGTCAAATACCACATATACGTTCGTGTACACACTTGTCACCTTTGTACATTTCTTCCACATAATTCAAATAGTATCATCAATACCAAACCTAAGGGGTAGTTTCCCCCATACAAAGTTAGGCAAGATACTTACCTCAATTAGGCCAAATCAATACTCAAAATAGATCTTTCCTTTAAAATTCACCCCCGCTCGGCTCAAATCTAGACAATACTGACTTAATAATATCAAACAGTGCAAAAGAAACCAATTCTAATTAATAAAGCTATCATCTTTATACAATATCCCAAAAGTCAACCCCGGGCCCGCCCAGTCAAAACCCGAGTCGAAGGGTAGGTCTGGACTACCCATAGCCCACAAGTTCATATATGTGTTTGGTTTTCGAATTCGCATCCAATTCGACTCTCAAATCTCAAATTTTTATTTTTTAAAACATATACAAAAATCCCCAAAATTTCTCTTAAATTATCATAAAATTTGATGTTAAACCTAATTATAATCATGAAATATAGTTGGAAATTTATTAGAATCACTTACCCAATAGTTTGCTATGAAAATCTCTTCATAAAATCGCCTCCTACTGAATCAAGGGTTCAAAATATGATAAAATGAATCTAAGTCCCGAAGTACTCAGCTATAAACCAGCTGCAAATATCGCATTTGCGACATGGGGTTCACAAATGTGACGTCCGCAAATGCGGACAAGGCATCGAAAAAGCCTCCCCTAACAGACCATAGGAAGATCGTATTTGCGATCAAAATCTTCGCAAATGCGAAGCAACATCAGTCGCAAAAGCGAACACTGTCATCGAATAGCCCAAAGTCGCAAATGCGACTCCGATAGCATTTGCGATAAATGTCCAATCCTCCCCAGGTTCGCAAAAGTGAGAACATACTCGCCAATTCGATGGTCGCTTTTGCGACCTGCTCATCGCAATTGCGATGGCACCAGCACCAGCACACATAGTTCTGACAAAACAATCTGAAACTCACCCACGCCCTCAAAGCTCCAAACCAAACATCCATATAAGTCTAAAAATATCGATCAAATGAACTCGCGTGATCAAAACACCTAAATAATGTCTAGAACCACGAATCAGGCACTAAAACGCGTGAAAATCACAATGAACTTCAAGAACTTCTTGAATTGCAACCAAGCGTCCGAACCACATCAAACCAACTCCAAATGACACCAAATTTTTCAGACAAGTTCCAAATAACAAAACGAACCTATTCCAAGTCCCTAAATCAAAATCCGTACCGGGTAGCCTTAAAGTCAAACTATGGTCAAACTTAGAAAAATTCCAAACCTTTAAATTGCCAACTTCTCTCAAATGGTGCCGAAAACTTCTAGAAACATCCAAATGTTAATCTGGCATACGTCCAAGTCCAAAATCATCATCCGGACCTACCGGGACCATCAAAACTCCGATCCAAGGTCAAATACACAAAAGTCAAACTCGGTCAACTCCTTCAACTTAAAGCTTCTAAAGTGAGAGTCATCCTTCAAAGTCAATTCCGAACCACTCAAAAACCATAGTTGATTTTGCACGCAAGTCATAATACACTATGTGAAGCTACTCATGACCACAAAATGTCAAACTGGATGCAATTGCTCAAAACGACCGGCCAAGTCATTATAGACTCATTAATTTCCTTTTGAATTTGGTATAGTTTGGTCCTATTGGTTAGATTATAACAATCCTCTTACTCTGTCCATAATTCTACTACATCATTCACATATTCTACAATGTCGGCGATATCCTTATCAAGGGAATTTAATATCCTCGAAGTAACCATGTCGTTACAACGCATTCACTGGCGAAGAGATGGGGAATCTAGCTCTGGACGTTTGCATTCACCATTGATGAGCCTAACTTGTTCTTCACTTAAAAGCACGAAGGACACTTCTTCTCCAAGATCGATAACCGATACCGTTAAAAGGAGTTGTCTCAAACATTGCATCAAGATTATGTGAAGGGTGCATGTAAAAGGTGCAATTGGGATCAATTCTGGGCTCAGAAGTAGGGGCAGAAATAGAAGTACTTGGGCGATGCTAGATTCGTCATTATGATCGAGAATTGCCATGTGAGAATCAAGCTGAAAGATGAAAAACAGCCAAAATTAAAAACTAGGGGAAAATCAAAACTCTCGATTTTGCGACGATATTCACGATCCAACATGAATCGAGCAGTAGAATCTGATTGAGCAAAGCTCTAATACAATATAAAGTAACGGAAGACACAGAACACCTTGAGCTCAGGCTTGAGCTCCCATGGTGGAATCTAGAAGCTTCGATATTGAGAGAAGACAATTTGGAAATAAATTGTGCAATATCATTAGTTCAGAATGTCAGTGCATATATACACACGTGGGTCCTCCACCCAATACATGTAACTAACTAACTAACTAATTGTCAACCAATTGACAGCTAAACTAATTACAGTAGACCTAAGTAAATGAACTGAGAATATAAATACATAGCTCAATAATAACAAGTGAAACTACTCTTATATTTGCGTTTTGGTTGATCAGAGACAAATTTAAGAATTTAAATGAACGGATTCGAAGTATTAATTTGTTCATTACCCTTCGTGATAGCGAAAACTATAGTTTGGTATAAAATCTGTTTTAAAATTATCAAGGGAAAAGGGTCTGATTTATCCCTCTACTTTGAAAAATAGTATTATATTGTCCCCCGTTATACTATCAGCACATTTAAGTCCCTGCCGTTAGAAAAGTAGCCACATTTACCCCTATTTTTAACGGAATTCCACACCAGCAATTAAAATTCCACCTGGAATGCCACGGTGGAAGTAACCGACTCAAACCCCTTAATAACCCGTAACCCGAATTAAATTAGAAAGAGGATCATTTTCTTAGTTCTTTTGAGAGCAAAACGACGATTAGGTTGTCAGTAAAAGAAATTCTTTTTGTCATCGTTGATTTTCTTACCCTTCTTTTAACTCACTCCTCTCTTTACATAAAGTGAGATTTCTCCTACCAATAATTCCTTTTGAATCAAAACAACATTCAATCAAAGAAAAGATGCAACAGAAACAAGAAAAAAAAGTGCATAATCCATATAAAGATTCCTCCTTTTTCTGGTATAGCTCACGAAACAAAGAGACCATATATCCAACAAAGCTCCTCTGCAATTGACCCAGTTCAATTTTTTTTATTCTTGATATGTTTTCTTTCTTAAACTGCAAAAAGTAAAGAATCAACTCAATCCCAAATAAGAATTTGCTAGTTGGAGTTACAGCCTTGCAGATCTTTGTAAATTTAAAGGTAATAATGCAGGAAACAATAGGAATTGCTAAAACTAACAGAAGCAGAGCGCAAAGAAAATATCTAAAAAATAACTTGCTTTTGGGAGAGGGGGTGTGGGTAACGCAGCAGCCAAATATTTTAGATTAGGGGATTTGGGTTTCAAATCTGTGTAGAGGAAGACGAGTGGAGAAGATGAGCCAGTTTGGAGTTCTCCAGAAGCGCACAACAAGGAAGATGTCGGAGATATGGTGGTCTGCGGTTGTAACCATTTACGACAACCGTAGATTCCCTATTAGGGTCAGAGCAATTTGAGAAATGATTGATAAAACTATTAATTTCTACCGTGACATTCCAGGTGGAATTTTAATTGCTGGTGTAGAATTCCGTTAAAAATAGGGGTAAATGTGGCTACTTTTCTAACGGCAGGGACTTAAATGTGCTGATAGTATAACGGGGGACAATATAATACTATTTTTCAAAGTAGAGGGATATATCAGGCCCTTTTCCCAATTATCAACTATATATAGCTCAGCCAGGGGCAACTTCGTCCAAATATTACGAAAAATTACACTATATATATAAGTAAAATTTTAGATGTATAAAATATATATTGAACACCCTTTGTCGAGAATTTTTTTTTATTTCTTTCAAGTTTGAACGCCCTTATAAATATTTCTGGCTTCGCTACTGAGTCCATCCAAAAGAAGTTGTGGGTGAGGCCACAGTACATATGGGGTATCCGCCCACGTTAAGAAGTCCATTATCCACAAATCTATTGCTTATTTATTTTCTTTTTTAGCCTCAACATTTGAAGTCCAACTATCAACTAAACAAACAAATAGATCAAAAAGAAATAAGGGGGGGGGGGGGAGGGGGGGGGGAAGTGGGTCAAAAGACAGGGTCTCTTCACTTTAACAACCAGGCTTTTGCATCAAACCAGCCTTTGAGAAAAATAAAATAAAAGAAAGCAGAGACTCCTAATGAAATGCATTAAAATTGGAAACCTCCGTAATAAACTTTTTCAAATAAATAAGATGTTCAGTTATTTGAATAAGAATTCCATAAAATGCATAAAGGTTTTTATCAGTGCCCTTTTAATTTTTGGGATATAACACAACTTGTTATTGTAACAACATCGTGAAACCTTGTCTTTACTTATTTTCTGATAACTGACACAAATATTTGCAATATCATCAGGTTATCACTTATCACCTAGGGTGGACACCAAATTGAGTCGGTTGGGTTTGAGATTAGTTCATCACTGTAGTAATCTTGGTTGAGCTCGATTCTAGTACGAGTAGTCTTAATTAATATAATATTTCATTCGTCCCAATTTAATTGAATATATCTGACTGAAGCATAGAGTTTAAGAAAAAAATAAAGGCTTTTAAAACTTGTAATCTTAAACAAGCCATAATATTTCTGTGGCTATAATTCGTTTGAAAGTTGTGGTGTTAACTGCCAAAATATTTATGTGCCTATAAAAGTTTCTCATTAATGGTATAATTGAAAGTTTAAGTTAAATTATTTCTCAATTTAGAAAGGATCATTCTATTCGAAACGAAAAAAAAAAAAAAAAAATTCACATAAACTAAAATGGATGAAATATGTCAAAAGTTCAATTAAGTTCGACTTGACAAGTTTGACTCGACTTGACACAACGTCACGTTTTGGTTGAATTAGACTCGATCCTTAGCCCCATTTACGACATTTTCTGACACTTCCAAAGTTCAAACCAAAAAGCTTCGGATGTTGATGAAATCCGCTTCCCGTAAAAGCACAAATAAAAGAAGGAAAAAACATTCAAAAAGGAAAACAAGAAAGGGAGAGACTTGACAAAAGTGGTCCACTTCATTTAATTCAATAAATAGTTTTAAGTACATGCTCTCACTAAATTCATTGAATCAAAAGTACAAGTTCTTTATTTCCTAACAAATTATTTTACTATTTCCCTTTCTAATATACACAATGCTTCAACTGTACCAACTGGTACATTATTCAGATAAGTATAGTTAAAATTATTTAAAAGAAAACTTGCACTAGCAGTACATTTTTGTTGCAGCGCATTTGATTCTTGAATATTCATCTGCGGCAGAAGAATAGGTGAAAAACAGCAAGGGTCATGGCTTCTTTACTGCGTTTTTTTTTTCTCGAATCTATCAAAGTAAATCGAACTTACTTATTTTTGCTCCAGGATAATTTTTTTACTCGCTCGATCTATGTGAAATTGTATGTTCACATCTGTTTTTCATTTTTTTACGAAAATATTCTCCACTGTTACTGTATTTAGAGAATTAAATAATCTTTACTACAAGTTCTTACATATCTTCTGAGTTCTAATATTATTAGCTGTAGGATTTTTGGATTTAAACTACTTTTTTGTTAACTTTTCTGTACTCTCTTTCCGGTTGTTAAGACACTATGTTTACTTAAGAGAAACATTTTATTGTATATGCATTAATGCTTTTTCTACTTTACTGTAGAAAATATAAAACCTGAACTTTTATCTCCACTTAATTATATACTAGCCTCAAGCTAATCATTTAACTTCTCCTTTAGTACCTATTCCCAATAAAATAGATTAAATAAATGCAACATCCAATAAAATGGGTTAACAATAAAATGATACAGAGAGAACCCATACCATTTCCAAAATAAATAAAATTGATTTGTGTCTAATATTGCAATTTGTAATGGATGGATTGTGTCTATTAATTATTACTCATATAAATCTACAATTTCTCAAAATAGAAAATAAATTGAAAGACAGATCATTTCATAGTTATCAAAATTGCATCAGGATTATTTTACTTCTTCTACTTAATTAGATACTTAATAAGTAACATACATGTGCATATTGACCAAGATAATATAAAATAAGAAAAACTTATCATTTTTCCACCTCCCAAGATCATCAATTTTTATATTAATTTATCATATGAGCCGTTGTTAAACTCCACCAGTATGTTCTTAATCACAATTAAGAAAAGCCACTGATTGTGCAAAGGTACTCTGTCTTTAGAAAAAGAAAAAATACTAGTAAAACTTGTCATAACACCTATGTATACATGTAATAATGAAAATGATTCACCCAATGTTTATAGCTGTCTTAATTAGATAAGATTATTACAAAGTTCCAAATCTTCATGTAAGCTTTCCAAGAACAGGACAAGATATGTACCACATTGTAAACTTTGTTAAAGGACAAAATTACCCTTTGCAGTGTGAAGAAATTACAAAGTGACCAGCAAAAAACAAGCTACTTCAAAGGGCAGTCCTGTCAAAAAGAAAGATTATTTTGTGTATTAATTGAGAAGTGCAGAGTCTCACATGGCTTAGAAGTTAGGCTCATGTGAGTGTGACCACATGCCTAGAACTCCTCCCATGTTATTATGAACTATCTATTAGTTAGGTTATATGAAGGGTCAAACTGCTAAAGAACCCTCTTCCTTTGACTAATGGATACTCCTGATTTTTTTATTTTATACTCCTTCCCGTCCACAATAAGTGACCAATTTGTCATGGACACACCCATTAAGGAAATACTAAATTCTTGATAAAAATAGTTAGTGTGAGTAAACTACCCTTAATTAAACATTACAGCATAGTTAATATGAAGAGTAAAAGACTTTTTAGGGATACATACATAAGGGTAATTTTGAAAAAATAAATTGAATTTTTTCTTGGTTATATAAATGGATATTTATTTTGGACCAAAATAAAAAGGCAAATTGATCACTTATTTTGCTTCGAATGGTGTATGTTATAGAGTTAGTGAAACTGAAATCGGAATGGATATGATTTATTACATACAGTATAAGAGGGTGTTTGGATTGACTTATAAAAAGTCTAGCTTTTAAGCTAAAAGCCAAAAGTCATAAGTTGGTAATACCCAACTTTTGGCTTATTTTTGTACTTTTTATGCCTTAAAGTAAGTGCTTTTAAGTACTTTTTATCATTGCCAAACACCACCACAAACTAAAAAGTGCTTAAAAGCCAATAAGCACTTAAAATAAACCAATCCAAATACCCTCTAATAGCCTGTTTGGCCAAGCTTCTTTTTGGCCAAAAGTGCTTTTTTTTTTGCCAAAAGTTGAGGTGTTTGGCCAAGCTTTTGGAAGGAAAAAAATGCTTTTGAGGAGAAGCAGAAGCAGTTTTGGAGAAGCACAAGTAGCTTCTCTCCAAAAACACTTTTTTGAGAACACTTTTGAGAAAAATATACTTAGAAGCAGTTTTTTAAAGCTTGGTCAAACACTAATTGCTGCTCAGAAGTGCTTTTCAAACTAATTAACCAAACACAAACTGCTTCTCACCAAAAGTACTATTGAGAAAAGCACTTTTGAAAAAAAGCACTCTCCAAAATAAGCTGATTTTTGCAGCTTGACCTAACGGACTATAAGTCTTGCTAAATTCACATGTATACGATCCAAGTCGAAATTAGGTGCAATTATATCTACCGTCAAGGTAGATCTGAATAGAAGAAATTGACTATGATAAAGATTTTTAAAATTGTATTAATGAATCTTAATTGTTACTTTTTGCCGATCTCCTACAAAAATAATCATACAACTAAAGAACATTTGTAATGGACCATAAAATCAGATCTCCTGGGTGCTGAGATGGGGGCTATATTCTACCTTTCACTTTCAAGGAAAGTTTCCCATTGTTACACCAATAATGACAGCTTCTTGCGCCGCTTTGTCATTTTAATTGAATCATGGGCATTTTGACATCTGAGAAAAATGGCATCCAAATTCACCAGACCAACTATTTTGCTCAACTTAGTCGACGGATTACTTCTTTAAACAGAAGTTTTACTAGGTTCATTCTACTGTTCTACTGGTGAATATTACAGAAGCTTTTCATTTATTTTGTAATTCCAACTAAACTTCACATCCTTATTACTATTTTAAAAATTCTGTCGTTTGCAAAATTATAAATCGAAGACTGTGAGTTAATTTAACCCCCCCCCCCCCCGGGCCTAAAAAGAAAAAAAAAAGTTTAAGGCAAAAACAACAAACTAGAGAAGTAGAAACTTCTCTTTTTTCTAGGAGTTAAAAAACAAAAGTAAGAAATATCAAAGTATCACTTTATTGTCCTATGTATTGCTGATTATTTGAATCCATTATTTGACAGTAAGATACCATGGTAGAAAAGCTTTTGTCTTTAGTTCCAAAGGTGTCCATGTGCTGTTCCCATATTCTAATACATAACCTTACTTCATTTGTTTCTACTTCTCCAGACCACTTGGTTTAAATATTCTCACCCTCCTTTAACATTTACTACTAGCAAATAACAAATACAACAGCACACAAATGTCATTACTTCTATATTTCCTCCCCTTATAAAGTATACAAACTTAGGTTCTTACCTTTATCCAACTACATTTCCTCAGTCTCTATCTCTCCCCTTTGTTTCTTGGTAAAACTAACATGGTTTCCTTAGAAGTTGCCTCTAGATCCGATGAGCCAACTTCTAGTCCCCGAATTTCCTTCTCTTCAGAATTTCTTGATGAGAAAAACTTCATATCCATTACTCCAAATGCACAAACAGAGAAAGAACGAAAAGATCAGCAAGAGAGAGCGCGTAGTGCAGCAGATTTTGAATTCTTTTCAAGCAAGTTAACCAGCGAAAAGATGATCACAGCGGACGAGCTGTTCTTCGAGGGTAAGTTACGTCCTTATTGGCAAATGCATTATGCTGAAAAGCTAAACAAGATTAGTTTAAAAACTGAACATGCCGAGGAAGAAATATTGAAAGAAACTGAGGTGAAGAGCAAGGAAGAAAGTAGGCCTATAAATTGGTTCATTGATGAGGATCCATCACCTAGGCCACCAAAATGCACTGTTTTATGGAAAGAGTTATTGAGATTGAAGCAAAAGAGAGCTTCTTCATTATCACCGTCTTCTTCTACTTCTTCCTCCTCTTCTTCGAGTTCTATTGCTGATATTTCTGTAGCAGAACATGAAAAAAGCAAAGGTCAAGGAATCAAAGAGAAGAATGTGAAGAGAATTAAGAAAGGATTGGAGAGAAGTCGATCAGCAACTTTAAGAGTTAGACCTGTGATTCATATGCCACTTTGCACTCAGGGGAAAAACACAGCACTGCCGCCTATGTTTTCCCTTAAGAAAGGAAAAACACTCGAGAGGTGAAAACAACTTGCCATTGTTGGTCATTGTGTAGAGATGTTCTTTAATGGTTTTTTTTTTTTTTTCAATTCGTTTTGGTTTCGATGCTTATTTTCATTTCTTTCATCGCCTGCATTTTAGCTTACATGTTTCATCGTAGGATCTGATGAATTACCATGTTGATGTGTTCATTTCTTGTAATGTATGAGAAACTAATTCCATCTAGTTTCAAGAGTTATTGTAATCTGACATTTCTAGCTTCCATTTTCAGACTAAAAAATATTGAACCAACTAGGCATATGCCTCTTGAATTTCTTTTGGAGTTGTGGATGTTTACTTTCTACATTCCGTAGTTTTTAGGCACATTTCTCCATTTAATGTTTCATTGTAGAGGGAAAGGAAGAAAGTAATTCACTTTACAATCAACTGAAAAACAATCATATAGCATCACTTTCATAATAAATAGTAAGAGTTACAAACATGTTTATACAATTGAGTTTCAGTACGTATGAATCAAAGGCAAACTTTTTGAGTTACAGAAAGAGAAAAATACAGAAGAATGACTGAAAACCTCAAAGACTGTACATACAGCTATGGACACAAAAAATTACAGCAAAATTCCATTTTACTAGACTATTTGGCTAGACAATGTGCTGGCAACCAATTTGAATAATTGGTGTTGGTGAGTGTATTCCGGAGTTCCAATAAATGAACTTTCAAGATTTTTTTTTTCCAAAGCTTCAAGATAGCAAAAGAGGTTCTGAAATCTAATGCCGAAAACTGAATATTTTATACTTGTCAATGTCCAAAGGAGCAAGGACAACCTCCTTCATTTAGGGGGTTGTGACAAGAATGGATTCCCAGGGGTGGTCCTACAAAGAAAGCAACCGAACAATTTTATTAATAGTGAACAAAAGTAAAAAGCAAAAGCAATGAAAAAAAATATTGCAATTGCAATGCACGAGTACCTGAGGTTCAGCTTTGGATTTCCAAGAAGGCTGCTTGGTACATTGCCAGTCAAATTATTGTTCTGCAAGAAGCTGCAGCAAATAATACTGTTATTTAAAAAAACTCAACATAGACAGTGTTAGTCTAAGCATAAAATAAGATGAGTATATATAACATCAAGCAAGTTCCTCCATTTTTTCCTTTTGCAGGACATCAACTTACACATTATAACATCATTTGCATCTCTTGACAAAATGATATTTCATGGAATTTCTTTTTCCCGTAAAATAATGTAGGGTGGAAATTTAAGGGAAATATTGTGTGAAATAACGCCAATAACAGATGAACTATAAATGATGCTTTAGGATCAACATGAACGTGCATGATTTCCAGGTGTACACTGATATTCAACTGACCTGACAATATGTATAATATTTCGGGGAAAAAAAGAAGAAGATATATTTCAGAAACACATGCAAACCAATCCATCTATCTTTTATTTCTCTTTAAATTAGCATTTGGTATCACAAAAATTATCTCTATTGTGGTCGCTTAGAAAGGGAAAAAAAAAACGAAAAACAGAATTAGGATGTACCTTATGAAATGAAATTCTAGGAGCAAAGTTATATATCGAAAGCAGTCAACGATGCTCAAGATAACGACTTAGAAAGACAGATTTTCAAATGTTATTAGCTTTTATGAGCTCTGATCAAATGAATACTTTGTAGTGGAATATTTATAAAATGGGTGTTATCTCGTGGGCTGTAATGGTGATTTTGCCTGATAGAGATCCAGTTGGTAAGTGACCAAGAAATTTCTGAGCCATGTACAACTGTAGTAACCTTAGCTCTTTGCTTTCTTTGTTTGAGAAATATTATTCACCCTAAACAACTTCACCACTTGCATCCCGAAACTAGAACTATCATAGGTTAAGCTCTGTGATCCTGTTTCTCTTGTACCTCATAAATTTTGCAGTAGTCCAAATATTAGAACTAGGGGGGAGACAAATACAGTAAAGGTCAATAAACATGTTTATCATGTACTTCATGTGTTTGGATAGTGGTCCAATATTGGTTTTATTACTTCTCAAAAATTCTCCAATTTAATAGGAGAAACGGTGTGATCATCCAGAAAGTATTCAAAGTGCGGACCCACAATCTTTATCAAGAATTTACAAGCAAGTAGGGTCAGAATACTTTTAGAATAACCAAGAATATATATATTGACAATTTTAGCAACTACCAGGAAGCGGTGGAAAACTTTGCTAGACTTCAGCATTAGGATTCTGAACGGCTTTATATTAGTCTCCCAGATTCTCAAACCCTGAAACACAAGGACACAAATTTCTAGTGGATCCGATTATGTGACTAGGATTTCCTACTCCTTTCTCAAAGTTTTGACATATTTTCAAGCAATACCTTTTTGCTTGTTATTCCTTTGAGTTCTCTCCTTTTCCAACTTGAGCAATTGATCTATAAAATTATAGAATGTGCAAGTGGAAAGCTCATCTCACACATGAGATCGATGAAAACCTCAATTTGACAGTTGGACTCTCATATTAAAGAGATCTATGGCTGCTCTATCATCCATCAATTTAAATATCTGACACAAATTTTCCTAAAACCTGCTCCAACGTCTTGAAAATGCTCTCTTTACCATGAGAAAACCACTTAACAGACACTATTATAGGTACTTAATTAAGAGTTTAGCTGCATAACCACATCTACCAGTCTGTGGGTCCAGCAATCCTAATTCCCTCGCTTAGCATAAGTCAAATGGTGCTGTGTCCCCCCATCACCCACTTTCCCCGGCTGAGAGAATATCTAACAAATCCTATGAGAGGTGGTTATAGAAACAGTACTTATACTAGCACCGTAGGGCTACTATACTTGAGAAAAACTTTAGTGCTGCATATCAGTAATTGATATCTGTGCAAACACAGAGAGACCAAAATCCACAACGTATTATACTCATTTTGTTTAATTATGTAAAGCCAAACTTACATTTCATTAAGGCTCTTAATGTTTCCAAGAGATGGCGGAATTTCCCCACTAAGCTGATTGTCTTCCAAATGCCTGAAACAAAAGACAAGAGTAAAGAGTATTAGGAATAGATAGATTTAAAGTTAGGCAAGGTTGAAGTAGCTTGCATGCTTTTTGGCGCCAATTACCACGTCCACAAAGTTGAGCATCTACATTTAAGCAAAGTCTTGAAAGCCATGGTAAAACACAAAAGTGTAAGTGGTATCAAGAACTACAAGATCAAGAGTTTATTTTTTGACTTTTTCATAAAAGCTTGGGCTGTACTGAACAAAGTGCATTATTGCAAAGCAATTAGGAAGAAGAACTACAGAAACTAACTTACAAAATCTCCAGGTTACTCAATGAGCTCAGATCTGGTATAGATCCCGTTAAACTATTATTCCCGAGCCATCTGTGTTAAATAAGAGACTTAAGAAATTTATTTGCAGCTGTTAATCTATCAGCAGATAAGAACTTTATATTCACGTACATGCCACTCAATGCTGTCAATCTGGAAATGCTAGGTGAAATTGTGCCGGAAAGACCCATGCTCGTTAGGTTTCTGCAGACGATAGAACACAAGGAACACAAGTTAGTAGATATAATCACATGCACAACCATAATTTGGCTTGGGGTAAGGTAAACTACTCTCTTTTTTCCCTTTCTTTCTTTTCTTTTGGCAGGGGAGGGGAGGAGTTTGAGGCTCATGGAGTAAGAGACATCTGAACTCACAAAGTAATTACACGAATTCGTGGTCCTCCAGCACATGTAACTCCAGTCCATGGGTATTGAGGGGGTAAACACGGATCACCATTCCAATCAGGGGGAGGATTCTTGAAACTCTCCTTCAATCTTTCCAGAGCAATCACTGCAGAAGAAATATATTGCACTAGTGTCATAAGAGATAACTAATCTACAGAAAAAGAAGTAAAATTGATCTGGACTGAAAGGAGTTAGCCTTTGATCATCAGATTACAAGTTAAATCAAGTTCTTTGGCGGGCCACAAATCAAATATTTGAAACACAGTTAATAGCTATTTCACCACGGAGACTGGTCCAAAAGTGATTACTTGGAGACTAACAATCCTAGAAGACAGCTCATACTGTCCAAGTAATAGGTTTATATTCAACACAGGCAAAGCAGATTACCGTCTCGAGTATGAGTTTTTCCACCGAGGGGAAGCACTTCAAAAACCTCTCCTGCATTAATCAACGGGCCAATTCTTGATCCAACCAGAGGAGTCAATGTTATCTTCGTATTACCACTCAGAGGCCACTGATTTGCAAACACGACCATACCAGCTGGAGAAACATTAAGGTTGGGATAAAACAATATGTCATTTATGCTTATGTTGAATGCTCTTCCGGAAAATGAATCTTGATCTTCAGCAAAATAAAGAGCTATGTAATATGTTGCATTTGGGAGAGGTGCTGGAGGCCATAATAACTCCATAGGTTCAACCTGACTGATTGTGAACCGTGTCTGAAATACTTTTGCAGGGGGGTGATTCCAGATAGTAGAAACAGCAACACGACTGACACTTTCTGCAGGAGAATGTTGTCCATAGGGCTCCCAGTAACGATCAAACTCATCATCAGGATATCTGGCAGGTGAAAATGCTTGCAGTTATGATAAGCATAACCAAAAGAAACTAGTAATTAAAGAGACTCGAGTCTATTCATAGTTGGACAGTTTATCAACTATATATGTTAAGAGGCAACTTTTCTTGCTTTAGTTATACTTGGAAACAATTTTCGGGAATGTGCCACGAAATTATTCCAACAAAGACTGTTATCTGTTAGAGAAATAACCATGCCAAGGCATTTTTCTATCTTCGCTGCAATAAATTTAGGAGAGACAAGGGAAAGGATAGATTCTTTGTAGTCTGAAGCCTGTTTCAAATGAATACTAAGAATGAAGACCCAAAGACTCAAAGGTTTTCAATTCACATTTTGATCAAACAAAGATAAGAATATGGATTTCTACAAGAACCTTTTTGACATCTATAATTTGGGTGAATAGTGGAATAGAATAAGACTTGCTTCCAGATTTTTCCTGGGATTGTCTTAGTTGATTTCGTACTTTCTTTCTCTTTTTCTGCATGATAATTAGTTTCACAAGCCAACAGATGGATTCCTTGAAGAAGAAAAAAAAAAAAGCAACTTTTTGGCACCTTAATATCTAAAGGAGTTAGTCAGACTAATCAAACCAAATTACAGCAGATTTAAATGTTTCTATGTTAAAAGTTAAAACTTAGAACTTCTAAAATCTTAAATTTCAGGAGAAAGTGATGGTCAATAGGGCTTGAAATACAAATATTGTTAACCATTTTAACACCAATGGGATTCAGGTTTACATAAATTGCAACTTGCAAGTATTTGAATTGCATTGTTGGTGACATCTCGGAATTCAGGTATCATTATTGAAGCTTATTACCAACTAAATTAAAGCAAAAACAGTTTTTAGTCAAAGCTAACGACTTTAGGTTACCTGATAATTGATCCATTGTTCCCAAAGCTGCTCCTTGCAATCAAAGTCAAAGCATAAGTGGTAAAATCAGTAGAATTATACAAAGAATCAGACACTAAAACAAGCTCCAAAGCAGATATAAAAGGGTCCGAATCGGTTAAACTATTAGCAGCCAAACAAACACTCATAGTCTTTCCTATAGCCATGAAAACCCCTTCATAATAAGAAGACATTCCATGCCAATAATCCTCAGTTGTATTCACTGGACTCCAAAATGTTCCATCCACAATTTGATCAAACACAGGAGGATTCAACTTCCCATTAACCCCACCATAAAAATACGTTGTCCTAACCAAATATTTCCCTCCACGATAAACAGGAACCTCATAGCAGAATTTCTTGAAAACATTGTTCTGTAGGGGGAATATACGGACAGTTGACAGTGTGGAATCAAGAACTTGTACTGTAACGCTCTTTGGTATTCCTGCTGATATGAAACCAGTATCTGACACCCATTTTTGTTCATTAAACACAGAATCAACTGAAGCACCACAATCAATCAGAACACCTGAAACCAACAAAAGAAACAAGAGAAGTTGAAATCTTGAAATAAAGTTGCAAATTTTTGACAAAAAATAAATTTCTGCACTAAAGCACCATAATCAATCAGAAACAGCATACAAAACAATAAAGTTGAAATCTTGAACTAAAGTTGATTTTTTTTGTTTTAGAATTTCACCAAATAGATCAAATTTGTCAAAGGCAAATGATGAAATAGGTAAAAGGGTTTACCTCTTAGGGATTGAGAAAGACAAGGGAAGAAAAAAAGGGAAAGAAAGAAGAAAAGGAAAGAGGAAGAGAAGGAGGACATGGTTAATGATTATGGTTGAAGAAAGAAAGAGTCATTTTTTAGACAATAGAGAAAAGGGTAAGGGGAGTTGAGAAGTTGAATGAGTCGTGGAGTGAGTCAAGCAAGAAAAGAATAGAAATGAGGAGAAAGAGAGAGGTGAAGTTGGTGAAGAGGAAAGAATCAAAGTAGAATGCCATTTTCGGCTATTGTTTTTTGGGTGAAGGGACGCGGGAAGGAACCAGGTCAGCCTGCTTCACTTTGCTGCCATTTGCGGGTTAGGTAATTTCCTTCTTTTTTTTTTTTGGTTTTGTTTCTCAATTAAAAGAGATTAAAAAAAAAATATGATGTGATCAAGCAACTTATAGAGTTTTAGAATTCAAAACATGGTCGGGTTTGGGTATTTTAGTATTGAACCGTTTGACATGGATAAAAAAACCAGGTGGCAACATTTAACTCGGTATTCATTACACCTGAGATTTATGTATACACAAGCGCTATATTTTTTGCACTAGTTTCAACTTTTGTGTTAAAGTGGAACATAAGAAATAGAGTTGGAGGGCCAAAATAGAACATATAAAATGGAGTTGGAGGGCCAAAATGAAATAAGGTAGAGATAGAGTGCCAAAATAAAAAATGATGCCAAATCGAATGGGTTATATATGTATTTGGCCATCTTTTTGCCAATGAAAATGAATGAACAAAAAGTAATTCATTATCTCAAAAAACGTTAAACTCTACATTTTAAAATTTAATTCTTCCTAGTCCAATTCTTGATTCGAGTTAATTGGACGCACGATGAGGCCACAAAAGCTTTTGTTTCCGCTTCTTTTTCATTCTTTTTTCTCATGTAACAAGTCAAGGCTTTGAAATATTTTTATAAAAAATTGTCAAGGAACCTAGACCACCTCGCACATCCGGTTGCCTATGCAACGTGTGATCTTTTGGTATGAGGAATTGTTGGTGTCTTGGCCTTTATGGTGGAAGAACACAACCATAATTGTCGTTTTCTCTGATGAATTTCATACTCGTAGCTAGAAGCGAACAGTAAATACATAGGAACATTGCAAATGTTGAGAAAATTAAAAGAAGGCAAGTGCTGAAGTTCGATTTTTGAAACTGGTTACTTGCATAGAGTTTCTGAATTGCTTCTTCGTTTGACTGAAGGATCAAGAAAATCTCAATGATTATATATAGATTGAGCATCAACAATTCAACGTTGTAACACAAATTCTACACATCGCTTTGAGATCGTGAACTTTAAAATCCTTAGATATATATGTAATATGAAAACTTAAACTAATAAATGAATTTAAGTGGTATGTTTAAACACAACAATTCTGATTCTTGATGCACGGTGAAGATATTCAATTTTTTAAACTAGTAACTGAAGTCAATTACGTGAAAATATCTCGCCTCATGATATTTGAACCGAACTGGAAAATCGCACCAAATCGAAAGTCAAAACGAATCGATAAAAAAACCCGATTAGGCTTGGTTTTGTTTAATTTAGTATTGAGTAAAAAAAAAATCGAACCAAACTTATATAATAAAAAAATTTCTACTTTTAAAATCTTATCTATAATTTTTTTTTAAAATTGTTTAGAAATATTTGCCATCATCCCATGGGATGTAATAATAGAACTATAAAGTGCATTCATTTTGTGACGACCGATAGGTCGTTTCGAGTACTAGCCCTTATTACCGTGTTTCGAGGCCTCTATTAGCTTCATTTGATATTTCTTGGATTGCGTGCATGGTCTGTGTCGCTTAAGCTTTTATATGAAATTTTGATAAAAATAAAAATCTTGACTAAAAATGAGGCTAGAGTTGACCACAAATAATATTTTGGATAAACGACCCTCGGATCGGTATTTTGGGCATTCTGGTAGGTCTGTATTGTTATTTTGGACTTGGGTGTATGCCCGAAATTGAATTCGGAAGTTCCTAGTTGATTTGACTTGTTTTGCCTCAAATTAGCAATTTGAATGTTTGGAAACCTAAGTTTGACCGTATGTTGATGTTATGGTTATCGGGTTCAGATTTTAATTTTTGGAATTTGGAATAGGTCCGTTTTGAGATTTAACATCAAATTCATGAGAATCTAAGAGAAAGTTTGGGAATTTTTGTCTATGTTTTGTAAAATAAAAATTTTGGGATTGAGAGACGAATTGGACTCGGATTTTGAAATAAAATACATATATGGACTTGTGAGGTTATGGGTACTCAAGGTCTACTCTTGGACCCAGATATTGACCGGGCGAGCTCGGGGTTAACTTTTTCCAATTTTACTAAAGATCGAATCTTTTTCCACTCGTGGTTAGTTTCTAAAGCTTATATTGAATTATTTGAACTATACTTGGCCAGATTTGACTGGTTTGGAGGCTAATTCTAAAGGAAAGGCTGTGGTCGAGTGTTGATTTGATTATGGAAAGAGATAACTGTTGTGTCTAACGTTGGCTTGAGGGAATTACGACTTGTTGGACTATTTGCTATACTAATTATGTGGGGAAACAATGTATATGCGAGGTGACGAGTGTATATGCGTCGTCATGGGATCCAAGCATGCGGGATTTGGCTATTTACTTCCATATCTTCTTTTACTCTATGTTATCTCTTGTTACATGATTTAATTGCTATAGGTTCTTACTTGTTATCCATATCTTACTTGTTATTTGTTGTTTATCTATTACTTGTTTTGATTGTATATTAATCACCCAATATATGTTCACTTGCTATATGTTTCTAATTGTATTAATTGTATATTTCCATTATCTCATGTTCTACTTGCTTTTATCGTTCTTATATTACTTGAAGTACTTTATTTTGTTATTCTGTTCATGTGCACCATCAAGCTATTTGATACTATTATTTTGCCAGGGTTTGGGATTTCGAAGTATTAGTTATTCTCTGTTTATTTGGTAGTTCCTTATTGTTTCGTATGTTTCATCTCTCCTTTGTATTGGTATTTTGTAAATATTGGTGTTGAGTTCTTTAAGTAAATTTGAAATTGTTGGAATCGGATTGCACATCGCAACAATATTGAAATGAATTGATATGGTGGAATCGGGTTGCACGCCGCAAAGATATTGAAATGATATGATATGAAGAGATAAAAGAATATGATATGAACAGATGATGATATGGTGGGATCAGGTTGCGCGCCGCCACGGATATGATGTGTTGTAAGTTGTTTGTTGATGTAGAGATTGTTCTCGGTATTGTGATATAAGATTTGAAAATATGTTATTTTGGGGCCCTCTAGTAGTTGGCCTACGAGTCCGGCTATTTGAGTTTACTGTTTTATTTCTATTCCAGTTTCTGTTATTATTGTTTCGTGCAGGTTTATTGTGAGTGTCTTGTCATAGTATTGTCACTACTTCGTCGAGGTTAGGCTGGGCACTTACACATTACATGGGGCCACATAGTCATCGCATAATCCCCTTGGAATTTTGCGAGGGGCAGTTCTACGCTGCATTATGCGACCGCAGAACAGGTATGCGGACCGCATTTCTGTCGCATACCCAGATAGTGTGTTCAGGTTTTGGGACCATTTTTGCGGTCCATTTTGCGGGCCGCATGTCTGGTATGCGATTGCATATGCGATCGCAGATCATGTCAGGGCTCCTATTTTCTAACTTTTAAAACCCGACCCCATTCCATTAAAAACACCCCGTTAGACCATTTTTCTATCATTTCACTATATATAGAGTGAGAGGGGAAGCTCTAGAGAGGGAGAGAGTGATCTTCATCAAGTCCCCACTCAACCCTTGCCCCAAATCCTTGAAGATTGTCAAGTGAAATTGCTAGGTCTTCACCCTAAAAGGTAAGAACTTGTACCCTCATCTATAATTTCGAAATTTCTAATTAATTAAGTGATTAGCAAGTGGGTTCATGGGTATAAGGGCTGATAATCTTGCATGCATGAAAGATAACGGGGTATGGGGAGGTTGTTAATCAAAAGGATCGCAATTGTGGTATAAGATAACAAAAATCCCTCACAAAAGGGTCCTAGAATCACTGTGCACACTTAGTGCTTGGTAATATGCTCAAATGAGCTAGAATCCTAATCATGTCTCTAATTCTTGGTTCAATTTGCAATTCGTATAAAATAGATTGAAGTACTAAGAGTCCCGGAATTTATTATAAAGACTTAAGGAAAGCTCTATTGAGGTATGTATGGCTAAAACCCCCTCCTCTTAGAAATTGATCTTCCATGGTGGCCGTGCAAATGTTGTAAGTTCGAAACTTGATTGATGGAGTACTTGTACGTTAAATAAATTGATGTTGTAAAAATGGTCGTGGAAGGTACTTCTTCATGTGTTTAATGTGTTACTCCCATTGAATTAAGGATGTGTGGTGAATGGAACATGAGCTATGTGCTAAATGCCTAAATGTCAAGTCAAGGTTGCATTGTGATTGATATGCCGAACTAGATAAATTCCTCTCTATGCTTATAACCTAAACTGCTTTTGTATGTGCCTATGGTCTTAAGTGGTAAAGTAAATGTTGAAATTGGGAATAATGTGAAATGTGAGTTATGGGATGTGGTAATTGTGGCCCCAAATGCCGATGAAATAATACATGTGTAACCAAAGATGGGGAGTGAGAATGAAATAATGGTAACGTCTGGGGGAGACGGCTTAGACGATCGGGCCGTGATCAGACGCCATGTTATGCACACGTGGTGGTAATGTATCGATGATTGAAACTGGAAAGTGAAAATGAAATAATGGTAACGTCTCGGGGCGACGGCTTAGCCGATCGGGCCGTGATCGGACTCCGCTCAAGGAAGCGGTGGTAATGTGGATAATGATGCAACACTATGGGATGCCCTAATCTAAAATCTCAGAAACTTTGTGAAAATTATGTGAACCTCTTATATTGTTGATGTGGTGCTTATTTGAAACTTTGTTGTCTTTATGATTTCCTCTTTACTCTTGTATGGTTGTTCTTTCTAACAGGATGGTGTTTAGTTATACATACTAGTACTATTCCATGGTACTAACGCCCCTTTTGATGGGGGTGCTACATTTTTAAATGAATGTAGGTGGCCCATAGCGGATAGTGCCGATCGCGCGTAGCGGAGCATCCTCCTCTCAAAGTCTTGGTGAGCCCCTTTCTCCTTCCAGGGGTTATGTTGTACACCTTTTGTTATAGATATCCACTTTTGAGGTATAGCCGGGGCCTTGTTGCCGGCGTTGTTATCATTGTCTTTTGTATCCTTAGAGGCTCCGTAGACGTTTGTGTGGGTTATGTACGGGCGTTGGATGGGTCCGTGAACTATGTTGTAGTTATAAACTCTTGCTTTATTCTAAACTATAACTGTATGAAATCTTGGAGATCTAACTACAGTTTAAGGTTGTGTTATAAAATCTACTATCAAGGTTGAATGTACAACCCCTCTTATTGTCTAATTAAAAGGAAATCGGATCCCTTAAATCACATTGAGTTGGGTAGAAAGTGATTGATAAGGCTTGCTCAGTTGGGTTCACTCGATTGGGCGCCGGTCGCGCCTCCCGAGGTTGGGGCGTGACAGGGGCACAACAAGGCACTGCACATCACCGTGCAATGCGAAGATTATTTTATCACCAGAATCCTGATCGATGGAGGTTCCAATCTTAACATATGTCCGCCGGTAACACTCAAGAAGTTGGGTAAAGGGCTGCACGAGATAAAAGACGGAGCAATCAATGTGAAAGCCTTCGATGGTTCTCAGAGGTCCACCATTGGTGATATTATTCTATGCTTGCAGATGGGGCCAACCTGGTTCGATGTTGATTTCCAGGTAATAGATGTACCAGCATCCTACAACTTGCTGCTAGGACGACCATGGATTCATGCTGCTGGGGCCGTAATATCAACGCTGCATCAGGCAGTAAAGTTCGAATGGAATCAACAGGAAGTGATCATTCACGGCGACGGTAGCAACCCTATATACAGTCGCCAGACCATTCCGGCAATCGAGGGAAGAAGGAAGCTGGGTGGAGAAACTTACCACCACATTGAGCGGGTCAATGTTGTCGACAAAGACAAATGGTGGGATAACAAAATCGAGAGTATGCTGAACTGGAGTGGGTATGAACACGGCAAAGGGCTCTGCAAGAATCTCCAAGGAATCTCTAAGCCCATAAAACTCAAGAAATAGGGCACTACCTTCGGTTTGGGATATGATTACACCGGTTCTTTTTGAAGTAGATTCGAAGTAATGGCCTATGATTTTGTAGCGACGTTCGGGCGTCCCCGAGTCGCGTTAGTTTGGCTGGTGCAGCCGTATGACCGTAGTCATTTATGTTTTGCCGGAGCCATTTTTTTATCCTGAGTATAGTAGTTTAGGAGTCTATATCGAGGGTATGCCTTTTTAGGGGTCTTACAAATTCGATATATATCCTGAACTTCGAGATTGATTTTATGCCTGTAATAAGGTCTTACAAAACTTTTCATGCCTTTTGAGGACTTACAGTTTTTTGCTGATACTTGATGTAAGTATGATTCATGCCTTGCTTGAAGGTCTTACAGTCCGTGTTGTTGCTTTGTACAAGTTTTACAAGACCGAGTCTGCCCGTTCGGGGTCTTATAGCCTCGGGTTTATTGCTGAATTGTGATTGGCGATAGTCTCCGAGTCATCGAGTTCGTTTTGGCTTGAGAGACGTTACTCGTGAGCTCGGGATTGCCTCATTGAGGGCTTACGACTTTGGAGATTCCGACCTTGAGGTTGTGCGTATGCGGGGTTCTTCGGCGTCAATCTCCAGTATTCGGGATGCTTCCTTTTTGGAGATAGTTAATGATTTTCGTGCTGCCCCGCTGAGGGCTTATTAGTCTGGAGTTTCGACCCCGAGGTCATGCGGGTGCCGAATTATCGACGCCAGTCTCCGAGTATTCGGGACGTTTTCTGATGGAGAAATCTTTCTGGCAAAAAATGCCGGGTTTTCCTTGGGGCATGAATCGTGTTGGCAAAAAGCATTCTTTGATTATTTGACACTAGTACATGTGCCTCCGCCATCGGGGTGCGGTAGTAAAGACACGATTCATTTGACTGTTTGGTCCGGAACAACATTTTCTCATCGGGATCCTACTTGGCATCTCTTGGCTTTTCTAAGCAGACAACCTTCCGAAAGGGCGTCCATCGGTGCTCGTGGTTGATAGAAAAAGAAGCCTCGAGGACCTGTTGGATTCCCTTCAGGTAGCATATAGGTGTTGCCTCGTTAAAAACCTTGCCGGCAAAACCCTCTTCGGGACAAAAAGCTCGGTCGAAGGAAAAGAGTGCAACGGATGTCTTTAAAACCTAAGGGTCTTCGGGTTGGGCGTGCGTATTTGACAGCTTTGATCGAGGGCCTGTATAAAAGGATTAGTATGAAATATAAACTGAAAAGGGAGATGGTTATACCATATCGCGGGATGGATTTGGCGACGTTCCGAGGTCTGGTATGCCCCTGTTGTTCGCGGCGAGGACTCAGTACGGTCCTCCGCTGTGTCCAATCGGGCTTAGCCGAAGATGTAGTTTGATTGTCCTTAGGCTCTCTCGATAGTGGAGATATTGGTGCCGGTGCAGCGCCGTGCACTGCGAACATTTCCCTTACCGTGTGTTGCTCCCTGTGGACGGTTTTAATCCCGTCTTTTGTTGGGAATTTCATTATCTGGTGGAGGGTGGACGGTACCGCTCTCATGCAGTGTATCCACGGTCGCCCGAACAAGGCGTTGTACCTCATGTCTCCTTCGTTGACATGGAATTTGACGTCTTGAGTCGCGCCGACCACGCTGACGGGAGAGTATTCTCTCCCTTTGTTGTCTCGCTTTCTATGTTAAATCCGTTGAGGACCCGAGTGGCGGGCACGATTTGGTCTAGTAGTCCGAGCTGCTCTACTACCTTCGACCTGATAATGTTGGTCGAGCTACCTGGGTCCACGAGTACATGTTTTATCTGAAATGTATTTACGAGGAAAGAGATTACCAGTGCTTCGTTATGAGGTTGAGATAGGGTCTCGGAGTCCTCCTCGCTGAATGTGAGGGCATCTTCGGGTACGTATCCCCGGGTTCTCTTTTCTCTGGTGATGGAAATTTTTATCCTTCTCATCACGGGTTCTTGAGGAGCGTCGATCCCTCCTAATATCATGTGAATAACGTGTCGTGGCTCGTTTACTTCATTCTTCTTGGCTGGCTCTCTTCCTTGGAACTGATTCTTGGCTCGGTCACTCAAGCATTCTCTGAGATGATCGTTGTTGAGTAACCTGGCCACTTCTTCTCGCAGCTAGTGACAATCCTCGGTCCTGTGGACATGCGTGTTGTGAAATTTGCATATTAAGTTATGATTCCTTTGGGAAGGATCCGACTGTACAGGCCTGGGCCATCTGGTATCCTTGATTTTGCCGATGGCGAACACGATGTCTCAAATGTCAACGTTGAAGTTGTACTCCGATAGGCGTGGTGCCCCTGTTGGCCCTGTGTTTCCATCGAATCCGGCTTTGTTAATGAACCCTCGAGGGTTCCGCCCTCGGTTGAGCGGTCGATCGTTGCGAGGCAGGTTGCGTCTCGGGGCGTTTCTTCTGTCTTTGGTGTATGGCTCATACCTTTCTTTGTTCAGCTTCGACTCTTATGCTAAGAGCCTGTTTGGGTATACTGAGCCTGAAGGGGCTCCCAATTGATCATCCTCGACCCTGATCTTTGACTAGTATCAGTTGTGGACATCCGACCAGGTTACGGCAGGATACTCGATTAGATTTTCTTTTTGCTGCCGCGAGGCCACAGAACTCTGCTCGTTCAGGCCCTGAGTGAAGGCCTGTACCGCACAGTCGTCGGAGACCGGGGGTAGTTCCATTCGTTCCATTTGAAAGCGAGACACGAACTCTCGCAGCATTTCGTTCTCCCTTTGCCTCATCTTTAATACGTCGGACTTCCTCGTTGCTACTTTGATGGCACCGGCGTGTGCCTTTATGAAGGAGTCTGCCAGCATGGCAAATGAGTCTATGGAGTTGGGAGCTAGATTATGGTACCACATCATGGCCCCTTTTGAGAGTGTTTCCCCGAACTTCTTCAGTAAGACGGACTCGATCTCGTCGTCTTTTATGTCGTTGCCTTTTACTGCGCACGTATAGGCAGTAACATGCTCGTTGGGGTCTGAGGTCCCGTTGTTCTTCGGGAGTTCCGGCATTCTAAACTTCTTTGGGATGGGTTTCGGAGCTGCTTCCTCCAGGAACGGCCGCTGCACGAACTTCCTCGAGTCTACGCCTTTCAGGACCGGGGGTGCGCCTGGGATTTGGTCGACCCCGGAGTTATTAGTTTCGACTTTCATGTCGTTCGCGGTTATAATCTTCTCGCCCGACTCGATCCTTCTGGAAAGATCCTCGACCATTTTTACGATAGCGGGATTGGTCGTCGAACCATTATTGCTCAGTCTCTCCGTTACATGTTCGGCCGGGGGAGTTGTTCCTGGCGCTACGGTGCTGGAGTTTTTGGATGGCTTTGCATCTGAGCGATAGCCAGCTGTTGTGCCTGCAATATTTCAAAGATAACATGAAGGCTAACTTCCTGTTCTTCCCGAGCTGGGGTTTTTTGGGCTTCCTATTGGTCGTCTTGTTGTATGTTTCTGTCGGTACGTGAGGTTTCCTCGACCTTGTTGAACCCGCGTCCGCTGGAGTCAATCCAGGCACGTTATCGGGGTTTAGTTGTGGCGTGCCATCGATCGGAACTGCTACACCATTTTCTTCGTGGTTTTCGAGGTTATTGTTTTCAACTCTGTTTACTGAGCCAGACATTTTGACCTGCAATCGAAGATCTTGGACAAGAAGAAGTGTGAACGATAACTTGCGTTGTGTGACGAAACTAGCAAGAAAATAATCACTATTGTTTTTAGCCCCACGGTGGGCGCCAAACTGTTTACCGTGAAAATGGTTATAACAATTAAATTGGTTGATGGGACTCTAAAAATACGTGATCTATTTTTATGCTAGTCGTGGAGAAGTTGATGCTGTGAGTGTGTAGTTTGAGGGTGAGACGCGAGCTAAAATAAAGCAGTAATCGAACTGAGAGATAGCCGTTCGAGGCCTCGAGCTGGTCGATTTGGGGCCTCGAGGTCGAGTCTCGAGCTCGGACTCAAGCTATTGGGGGAAATTGAGGAAGGGCTAACAGATGCAATTATAATAAAGGAGGCTCTTTATAGCCAATGATAAGCAATAAATAAGCAATGAATATGGAACAAGTACGGAAATAATAAGATAAAATCTACAACGTCGAGAGAGAGTATCTTAGAGAAAAAGAGAGAGAGTTATCATATATTTCATGTAGAGCTTTTGGAGCAACATCAGTGTCCTACAAAATAGTAAAAATTCCCTTTATATAGAAGGGGAGAAGTTTATACGGTAAGGCACACATTAGCTTTAAAGGTGTGGAGATGGGATGGCTGAAATGACGCCTCGAGTAGGGCTCAGAATAGCCTGGCTATGCTTTGTCAGACTTAGCCGTGACAGATTTAGCCGTGTCTTGGGAACTCTTATTTCTACTTTAGCCCTGATAAATATCCTCCCGAGGCCGGGTGCCGATGGGCCCCGAGGGAGAAGACTCGAGCATCTTTGCAGCCTCGAGGCTTTGAGTCGATCTTCCGAAATGCTTAAAAGACGGGAAATTGGACCCTCCGATTTTGCCGTACACACTCTGATCAAATGGTAAGTTATATATCAAGCCTACTGTGGCCGAGTGCCTAGAGGCGAGCCCAGAATGGCCGAGATATAGAGCCTAGTATGGCCGAGCGCCTATGAGCGAGCCTATTACGGCAGAATAGTTAAACGTTTCGAGCCTTATAGGGGCGGACATTTATTATACTTACTATATTGAGAGAGTTGAGTCAGTTTACAGGTAAGTATATCTCCATATCATCTTTGACTCCCAGTTACTTTCAGCTATTTATATTATCTGTTCAGTTTCAGCTTTTAGCTATTTAATTGCATTACATACTCTGTACATTATTTCGTACTAACATCCCTTTTTTTGGGGACGCCGTATTTCATGCATGCAGGGTGAGATAGATAGACGGTTAGACCTCCTCAGTAGGTATTGCCTGAGTTTAGCTTTATCGGGAAGCTCCACGCCCTTTGGAGTTTCCGGGTCTAGAGTTTTGTGTACATCTTGTGTATATATGTATATAGGTTATGGGTAGTTGGGGCCCTGTTCCGATCACAATACATCCATCAGTAGAGCCTTGTAGACATATCTTGTCAGTTAGTGCAGTATGTTGGGCTCGTAGGCCTTGTATGTATATTTTTTTGGTTTGTCAGCTGTAGTAGTTATGACGCCTTTGTCGGCCCAACTTTATATTGATGTTTAATCAGCGCTAGTTTCCGTTCAGTTTTATATTTTTCTTCACAAATTTTCTTGCAATGTGGCCCCATGGCCAAAGTATGACATTGAATGTTCAGAGCCCCTTAGTCGCAAGTTGGTACGCAAAGATAGGTGAGGCACCGGGTGGCGGTCTCGCCCCTAGGTTCGGGGCGTGACAAAATCCTTGTCAAATTGGATTGTTATGAAGTCTAAAACATGAGATAGATCACCATAATACTTTCGGAGCATAAAAACATGGAACATCGGATGAAACACAAATAAACTAGGTGGAAATGCAATCTTATAGGCCACCTCACCAATGCTCTTAATGATCTCAAAAGGTCTGATATACATAGGGCTCAACTTGCCCTTCTTCCCGAACCTCATCACACCCTTATGCTACATCAAGAACCTTCCGATTAGCATAACTCTTCTGTCTAGACGGGGCTATACGAAGTTGATCCTTAATCAACTTGACTTTCTCCAAGGCATCCCAAACCTAATCCGTGCCCAATAACTAAGCCTCTCCTGGCTCAATCCAAACAACTGGAGAACGACACCGTCTCCCATATTGGGCCTCATAAGGAGCCATCTAAACTCCGCAAGAAGCAAGAACTGATCCCAAGAACCCCCGAAATCCATAACATAGGCACGAAGCATGTCCTCCAATATCTAAATGGTGCGCTCGGACTGTCCGTCCATCTGGGGTGAAATGTTGTACTCAACTCAACCCGTATGCCCAATTCACGCTACAAAAGTCTCCAAAAATGCGAAGTAAACTGCGTACCTCGATTGGAGATAATAGATACCGGCACACCGTGGAGACGAAGAATATCGCGTATATAAATCTGAGCTAGCTGCTCTGAAGGATAGGTGGTCACCACCGGAATGAAATGAGCCGACTTGGTCAACCTATCCACAATCACCCATACAACGACAATTTTCTCCTGAGTCTGTGGGAGCCCAACAACAAAGTCCATGGTAACACGCTTCCATTTCCACTCGGGAATCTCAAGTCTCTTAAGAAAATCACCCGCCTCTAATGCTCATAATTCACTTACTGAGAATTTAGGCACCGAGCAACATACTCCAATATATCTTTCTTCATTCCTTACGGATCAACTCACATAGCCCATCTATATTGGGAACACATAACCGGCCTTGCATCCGCAACACACTGTCATCTCTGATAGAAACCTCCTTGGCATCGGTGTGCTATACCGTTTCCTTAAGGACAAGCAAATAGGTTTCATCATACTGACGCTCTCTGATGCAATACTATAAAGAAGACCGAGAAACCGAACAAGCAAGAACTTGACTGGGCTCTGTAACATTCAATCTGACAAACTAATTAGCCAACGCTTGAACATCTATGGGTAATGGCCTCTCTGTTGCTAGTAGATATGCCAATCTACCCATACTCTCCACCTTTCGACTCAAGGAAACGGCCACCACATTGACCTTCCTGGTATGATATATAATGGAGATATCATAGTCTTTAAGCAACTCTAACCATCTCCGCTGTTGCAAGTTAAGATCTTTCTATTTGAACATATGTTGTAGACTCTGGTGATCTGTATAGACCTCATAAGGGACAATGTACCAATAGTGCCGCCAAATCTTCAAGGTATGAACAATAGCTTCCAATTCCAATTCGTGGACATTATAATTCTTCTCATGGAACTTCAACTACCGAGACGCGTAGGCAACCACCCTATCGTCTTGGATCAACATCGCGCCAAAGCCAACATGGGACGCATCATGTTACACCCTATATTTTCGTATGTAAAAGTGCATTGTAAGCAAACTAATGTAGGACAAAAAATGAGATAATATTTGAAAGTACATAAAGTAATTTAATCATGTGACCTTGGAGTTTACAAATATTGAAGACCACGAACAACAAGTACAACAGGGTTGGAAGGTTCAGAAGCTAAAGGAATTGAAGAAAACATTGTTTCGTCAAAAGTCGACAAGTTGGGAATGTTATAACATGTAATTTTGGGGTGAGACTAGGGTGCTTAGCATGATAAGAAAGTTATGTTATGATTTATGTTAGTTGTATTATAGTCGCGTGTTATGTTTTGAAGTCAAGCGAGTTGTGGAACAAAAGTCGATAAAAGTCATCACAAGTTACATTCATAAGTTTTACAGAAAATATGGGTCAAATGTAACTGCGATTTTCTCCTAATATACTGAGAGTTATGGGGTGTTCCACCCATAAAATTGAATCTCTATGAGTATATTTTCTAAAACATTAAACCGTTTGTCAATACAACATCGGGGTAGAGAGATATATGCATTTTTGTGAGACTGTGCAGGCTGCTAGGTGACAAGTAGGTGTGTCACTTACTTGCTTAAATGAGAGTCCAAAAAGAGGCTATTTCGGGACGTCCAAAGAGACAATTTAAGGGCTTATATCCTGCAATATAAAATTCATAATCTACCATAATTTACCAGACCTAAACCCCTGTAAGCATCCTCCCAAAAATTTTGCACAAACCCTAATTGATTTTCTCTCCCTTTCAAGTTCTAATTGGAGGAAAAACCTAGAGTTTGAAGAACCAAGATAGGAGTTGAGTTATCCAACAAGTAACGTAAGTTTACTGCTCTCTTTCACCCATTTTTTCTGCTGTAAATACATGGTAAGTCATTCTATATTTGTAAAACTCACGGGACGGTGATCGGAAGCCGTGAGTTCGAGTTATTCACTTGTAGCGGACTGTTTTATGGACTATTTTGTGTTGTTGTTGGACTGCGTGCTTTACTAATGTTTGTGGAGTTTTGGAGGATGAAGGGTGTGGATAAACACCACATAAATTCAGGGTGGTGGTCTGGTCGTTCGTAGTAACATTTTTAGGTTGTTTGACACTCTACGGTGGTCGTTTTGTGTAGGAAGAGATTGTGGTGTGTTGGGCTGTTGTGTATTATTTTGTGGTGTATATAAGGTTGAAAAACAATGTATATATGTTGTTATTGTTGTGTTCTTGTGTTGTTGGTGTTATCTTGAATTTGAAAGTAAGGAATATAGGGGAGATGCTGCCCGTTTTAATACAAAATAAGCTTGTCGTTCGTTGTGCGATAGTTGTACCTTTCGTAACATAATGATAGTATTATTATCGTTGTCGTAGATTAAGGTGAGAAGAGGCGAGTTCAACTTGGTGATTGGAAAGATTGTGATAAGGTATGTTAAGCCTAAACCCTTCCTTCATTTTGGCACGATCTCGTAATTACATGTTTTTGTTAACGAGGCAAAAAGAGAAGTTTCCCGAATTTATATACATTATCCTAGTCTCATAAGTTCTAGTATTCTCCCTTATAGGGACTTTATATTCAATTGAGTATTGTTTTCTTCCAGTCAAGAGAGCAAAGGTTTTATATATATATATA
>NW_017670647.1:12748-179697 GCF_001879085.1 Nicotiana attenuata | reverse complement strand
TATATATATATAGTATTACAGTATTTTCACCACCATCGAGCTATAATCGGTGGGCAGGTTCCTATTGGGCAACCTCAGATCAGAAGGTAAGTTATATACCGAGCCTACTGTTGCCGAGCGCCTATGAGAGAGCCCAAAATTACCGAGATACAGAGCCTAGTATGGCCGAACGCTTATGAGCGAGCCTACTATGATAGAGCAGTTACACGTTCAGAGCCTTATAGGAACGGACATTTATTTTACTTACTATATTGAGAGAGTTGAGTCAGTATCAGCAGGTAAGTATATCTATAGATCATCTTTGACTCCCAGTTACTTTCAGTTGTTATATTATTAGTTCGGCTTCAACTTTCAGTTATTACATACTTGGTACATTATTTTGTACTGACATCCCTTTTCTAGGGACGCTGTATTTCATGCGTGCAGGTTCAGGCAGACAGACGGGTAGACCTCCTCATTAGGTGTTGCTCGAGTTCATCTTGATCGGTAAGCTTTACGTCCTTCGGAGTTGCCGGGCCTAGAATTTTGTGTACATCTCGTGTATATATGTATATATGTTATGGGTAGGTCGTGGTCCTGTTCTGATCACAGTACATCCATCAGTAGAGGCTTGTAGACATATCCTATCAGTTAGTGCAGTATGTTGTGCTTGTAGGCCTTGTATGTATATGTTGTTGGTTTGTTAGCTGTAGTAGTTATGACGGCCTTGTCGGCCCAGCCTCATATTGATGTTCAGTCAGAGCTAGTTTCCGTTCAATTTTATATTTTGCTTCGCAAATTGTCTTGCAATGTGGACCCATGGCCAAAGTATGACATTATATGTTCAGAGTCCCTCACTCGCAAGTTGGTACGCTAGGTTAGGTGAGGCACCGGGTGCCGGTCTCGCCCCCCAGGTTCGGGACGTGACAAACTTGGTATCAGAGCAGTTCTGTCATAGGGAGTCTACAAGCCATGTCTAGTAGGGTTTTGTTAATAGATGTGTTGTGCACGACATTATATAAGCGGGGAACTGCTGGGCATTTAGGAGTTTTTACCCTTCTTTCAAATCTAAATCATGCTGTAGAACTGAGTTATAGGAAATTTGAGTAAAACTTACGTTTTGGTGTTTGCATATACAGATGATGCTGACTAGAAAGACTACGACTAGCCAAAGGAGAGACACAATAGTAGGTGAGGGGACCAGTAGGGTACCCCCAGTAGATGGGGCCCAACTGAGGCCCAAGGAGAGACCCCTACTCAGCCATTACCGACTCCTCCACCACATGAGGAAGTTCTTAGGGATACTGCACATCCAGTCCCCCTCCACTTCCATCAGATCAAGACTTGAGGAGTGCGGTGCATTTGTTGACACAGTTGGTAGCTACCCAGCAACAGGCTAGGGCATCAGCTAGTGCAAGATCTTCTGAGGGCTCTGGGAGTTCAAGGGTTCGAGAGTTTATTGCTTTGAGTCCCCCAGAATTCACGAGGACAAATCAGAGGGAGGACCCGCAGGATTTCATAGATCACCTTCACAGGATCTTACTAGTTATGCATGCCACGGAGAAGGAGGTAGTTGAGTTAGCAGATTTTGACTCCAAGATATATCCATCGTTTGGTACGAGGGATGGGAGAGGTCCTGGGGACGTGATGCACCTCCAGCTATTTGGGAGAATTTTTCAGATGCCTTTCCTGACCAGTACTTAAGTAGTAGATCTGACAGGTTTGAGTCGATCAGTTTCTAGCCCTCAAGTAGGGCAATATGAGTGTTCTATAGTATAGTCTCCGTTTTGACTCATTGGCCAGATATGTACCATCCATAGTTGCTACTACGCGGGACAGGATCCACAGGTTTATAGCAAGGTTGGCCCCAGAGTTGACTGAGGCATGTGCCACTGCTGCATATCAGGATAGTATGGATATCTCCCGAATTCAGGCATTCACCCAGAATATAGAAATGGGTAGGTGTCGGCAGCAGGGTACACAAAGGACTGAGCAAGGGCAGCGTAAGAAATAAGATTTTCCAGGTCTCAGGAGCAGTCTCAGGGTAGTTAGAGGCTTGTAGATAGATGTCATGTACGTAAAAGATTATATGGCCTTGTCGGACTGGGTTTAGTATACAAGTGGTTATTTTGGTCTTATATGCCCTTATGTCTTATGCATAAGTTGGTATTACATGTTGTATCTTACTTGTCTCACGGAAGCCTTCCAGCTCAATTATCTATGATAGTATGACATGAAAAGATACGTTATGTTGGTACTCGATTGAGTAAGGTACCGGGTACCCATCGCGGCCCATCGGTTTGGGTTGTGACAAAAGTGGTATCAGAGCAGTTCTGTCCTAGGAGTCTATTAGCCGTGTCTAGTAGAGTCTTGTTTATGGGTGTGTCGTGCACCACACTTATAAGCAGGAGGCTACAGGGCATTTAGGACTATCACTCTTTCTTCTTACTCTAGATCGTGTGGTAGATCTCACTTATAAGAATTCAAATTCCGAACCTCTATTTTATTTGTAATAAGATGATGCCTACGTTCAGAAAGATAATCTATAAGAGATATAGTTGTGGAAGTGTGCAGTTAGAGGAACTCAATTTTGCATCTTACCTATGATGAGTAAATGCGAGGTCTTCAGCAGATCATGCGTGTACTAAAAGGTGTAAGGTTCTTGATAAGGAGCTTTAATGAAAGAATACTTATCCACTCTTATGGTAAAAAGGAATAACAGAATTGGAAGTTAGATACAAGTTTCAAAAAGTAAATGAAGCAAGGTGAAGAAGGATGCGAGGTACCCAGTTAATAAAGACTATCCTTATTTACCATTCAGGAAGAGACATATAAGCATTTTGAGTTACCTTCAACAGTAAGAGAGGTATGTATAATTGGGCACACCGATCTAAGTTATGCTCTATGGGAGCTAACAAATATGGTTTAAGAGAAGGACATAATATCACGATTCGGCTAGGGTTAGAGTGACCGAAAATGGTGGATGAATTGTTTGCGTTAGTTCACATTGCCGAAGGATATTGCAAATGTGCTAATAGATCTCCTTGTGAGACACCCAGATGGTGCACTCTAGAATATTGGATGTGAATACTAGCATGATAAAAAAAAAAATTAAGAAGATAGGCACTGAAAGCCTGGAAGGGATAAATATTACCTTAGTGTGACTCTCGTCCCTAGTAGAGTGAGGATGTTGAGAAACCCAAAGAGCCGATAAATGAAGCAAGGAGAGCTAAAAGCGAAAGAATGTCGTGTTGAAGTTTTCACAAGAAAGGGATAGGCCGAAATATTAGCAGAGTAATGAGAGGATAGATAAGGAAGAATTATGAGTAAGATGTGATACATGGATGACAACGGTAGAGTGTTATAGAACCTATAGTCAAATTTAGAAAGAGACGAAAGGTGATGGTCCTTAAGATAACAAAAGAGCATAGGCCATACAGTCACAACCCAATTTCGAGAAATAAGTTCGCGACTCTAATGTGATTAACAGAAGGAAAAGTTAGACCCCAGAGAAATAGAAATTAGTATGGACTGGTGAACAAGAGAAACTATACATGAATTAGGGACTGAGTGATTTGATAATAGTCAGCATCGTGAGAATTTCAGATCGCGTTCCGGCAATAATAGAATGGACAACAGAAGAAGTTCTATGATGAATTCAGAGAATGGTCATTTAGGGAGACGCTTCCTTAAAGCAAGCAATATGAGTAAAGTTAAGCTTAAGGGACTGTATGTGCCAATTACACTAAGTGTCACCATCGCGAGTGAGGAATTTTGTTATCCTTGGTACAAAAGGATTGCGGCAAGGCGAGTAAGGGTCATTGATGATGTGAAAGGACGCCAAAGATGAAGAGGAAAAACATCTATAGGCAGGTCGTCATAGCTTCAAGTCTTAGTACTCCCCTAAAGGGGGGAATATGGAATGATAGAGGAAGAATGAGATAAAAGAAAATGAGAAAGGGATGAGATTGCACCTATCCAAATGTTATAGATATGCTATGATTCCAGAACGTTATGTAAGCACGACGCAATAAAAAAAAGGAAGTAAGGGTTCCTGCCCGGGATGTCATTGATAGATAAGGAGCCAGTACGTGAGGTAAGTTAAGACAAGGAAATAATCCAAGAAAGATTACGCGGAATATGGATATGAGAATGGGCTGACAAGTAGTTAGTAGTCGATTCAGGAAGAGCCTAGTCATGACTAGACAAGAAGTTATAGACAGATCAGCAGATCATGCAAGATAAATGCTGTAAACCCCAACATGGAGAATTCAGCCTCGCAATAATATCATTATAATACTTGAGATATATTCAAATAGGAGTCGGGGTAGTTAAAGGTACCGTATGAGTATTATGGGGATAAAAGAAAGTGCCATTGGGAAGGCAGTCAAAATATCAGTTCATAAGCAATCCTACAAGCACAAGGGCACGGAGGTAAGCAACTACGGATGATTATGGGAAAGGAAGGACATCAAAAGGTCCGTAATAAGCTCACAGCTTTACGAGAGTCAAGGGTTCTCCCTAAGTACTACAACAAAAAGACAAGCTGAGGAAATAAGGAAGAAGGCTTCAACCTAAGCACAACGACCTAAAGAGGAAATGGTCACGTAACAACAGTCTCACAACAACATTGTAAGCTCTCCGAAGGAAAGTGGCACCTACCGTGGCTAATGAACGAAGTAAAATTAAAAGTAATATTCGAGATCATATGAGTTGCACGAAAACTATGGCATGTGTGGGCACTAAGATAAGCTAAGTATGGACACAGAAAGGGGGCAGAAAGACCAGGAAAAGTAATAGCTTATGTTGAAAGAAAGCTAAGATGGAACAAAATAAATTATTCGATCAATGATCCAGAGTTGGTTACGTTATGAATGCACCTAAGGGTTCAGAGTTTTATACATGCAGCATATACAGCCGTAGAAGATTCTTGTATACGTTAAAAGAAGGAATTGAGCCCAGGTCATAAACGAAGGATTAAATTGTTAAAGGATTGTATCATGCATATTCCTCAGAGCCCATGAAAGGCTAAATAGAATAACTAATACCATGAATCACAGATCGTGAGATAACTTAAGACGACATAAAGGCCGATCAAAAAAGGAGGAGACTAAAGAGTTACATCAACGAAGCAAATCAAGAATCCGATTATTGGACCCAGAAGTTATAGGAATCATGATTGAGAACATAGCAGAATCACTCTTAATATTAGAGGTGCAAGAGAGATAGCACAACAACTATATTCTATAACGGCTCTACGATAAAGCCAGTTAGAAAAATACCAGCCTCATAAGAATTCTGTATGGAGCTCCCACCGTATTGCATAGGCACTAGAGGTGCAAGTATTATAATAGAGCTTCAAATGGTGGATGTGATTTATACTTGTGTGGTAGGGAGGTTATGAAAAAGAGATAGAAGGATGTGAGGTGATATTTTAAAGTAAGGTAAAGGTGAACAACGTACGAAATACTCAAGTATAGAATGATGAGAGTGGTCCATACTTAAGGTAAAAGACTAGAAGCGCTGGGATTCAGTATTCAGGAATAATAGCGGCATCGTCAGTTGCATATCTTATAGCCTATAGTTTCTAGGTACCAAGAGGTCTATTTAAGAGAATAAAGAAGAGGTAGAGACGATGTGATGTTTTACTTGATGTTCCAAAATAACATAAGGAAATATATGGTGCAAGGAAGTTGAAGGAGTGTTGTGAGTAGTATAAATGGATATGTATGGGTCAGAAGCTAAAGTATGGTAGAGCGACAAGGTTGTAGGAAGACAGGAGTAAGGATAAGAAAGGGCGAGTGAAAAGGTGACAAGAATGGATAAGCCCTCGGGATTAAGCCCACGAAAATGAGAGAAAGCTGATGGGTTCTATGAATTATATAAAGCTCAATATAGCCTAAATGAGCTCAAATGAGTCTAAGACTAGTAGCATTTAGAAGAAATGGAACGCTACCTGGTAATAAAATGAGGGTGTAATTGTGAGAGATAAAGGATGACGTTTGGGCTTTCGTTTGAATAATGATTTGAAGAAAAAAAAAGAAGGAGAAAAGATTTCGCGGACGGCACGGGATTAGGATATCCCCCATAAGGTGAATCACATTGAGACACTGTGAAATGTGATTATGGAAATCACTTCAAATATTCCTCAATGCAACGTAAGCCCTAGCGGCAATGTATTACGTAAGAAGTTTCAAGTCTTCAAGTGGAGGATTTTAGATCAACATTGGGGTGAATCAATAATGGACATATACAAGTTACAAAGTATGACATGAGATTAGGCCCATTTCTTAAGACGAACGGTAATAAAGGAGCATTAAAGGACTGAGATTTATACCTAAAGGATAACCAACAAAAGTAACTGGGAGTTTGGTAAGCATACCTCAGTAACGATAAATTGAAGTAAGAATTATGGTATAGTATGACCTACGTAGATGCAGTAAAGTCATACGAATGGATAACCAGGTCTATGGAATAAGATATAGCCATATTCGCAAGTTCTACAAAGTGCCGAGCGAAGAACTTCAGTACAACTATAGATGCCCAAAGAGGCATCCTATTAAGAGTTGTATATGTTTACAAATTAAGGCCTAGAGATTGACTAAAATCTAAGAGGAAAAAGGAGAGAAGAGTTGCATAGGCACACTTACAAGGTCAGTATCATAGAGGCTACATGATAGAAGGTAGCAACAGTTACAAGATTGGAAGGAATTCGATCACAAGTCATGGCGTGAGAAAGAGGCCTAAATGGATAGGGGAGTATTAAGGTATTCACAAGAGCTATAAGTTATGAAAATGATAAGAGCATCAGTCAACATTCGGGGACTAATGTTCAAAGGAGGGAATGATGTTACGCCCCGCAATATTATATCGATATTACGTCCCACAGTATTATATTACGATGACGTTACGTCCTGCAGTATTATATTACGATGATGCTACGCCTAGAAGTATTACATTACGATGAAGTTACGCTTTGCAGTATTAAATACGACGTTGTTGCACCCTGTAGTATTGTACGTTGAATTTGTCGTAAGGTAATTGACATCAGTACAAGAAAAAGATTATTTGGAGATTATAAGCATTATGCTATTTCAAACAAGTGATAAGTAAATTCGTGAAGGTGAGAGGAGAAGCAAGTCGAAGAAAAAGAAATTTCGTCCAAGTTTGGCATGTTGGATAAAATACGGCCCGAGCTAAAATACTCGGTATTTATGGACTAGTGCCAACGAGGTACCACATGGCAATGATAGTAAGGTGTATAAGGTATGTGAAAAGTGAGTAGTATTTTAATTAAGTGAGAATAATTCTTAATTACATGGGTAATTGATTAATTATTGGATAGTGGGAGGTTTTTTAGTTAATCAAGAAATTAGTGGTAATTAATGATGATTTTGGATAATGTTTAAACCCCATTAACGTGGCAGCACCCCTTTAAACTTCAATGACCCATAAAGAAGATTGGGAGGTGTCACATTTAAATGATTTATGTGACACCAAAGCCTTGGAAATGTGGGCCTACCTATGAGTAAAGATAACTTCCTAATTCAAGTCATTTTCTAGTCTCCGAAGAGAGTTTCATTAAGAGAGTTTCAGCAAAGCTCATGGAAATTTTACAATTCAAATCCAAATAGCAACATTGCTGGATACGACACAAACTTCCTAATTCATCTGTAGCAACGTTAATTCCAAATAGCAACGTTGTTGCAAACTTTTTAAGGAAAGATTTTGGTCAAGATTTTCTTTGCATAAGCTACGTGATTGCTTCAAGCTTTTCATACAACTTGTTCCGTGTTTTGTCGTAATTAGCGGATGTTAGAGTAATTGTCAGGAGAATCGACTCAGGTATGTTAAGGCTATCCCTTCTTTCCTTTTGGCATGATCCATACGATGCAAATGAAACAAGAAAATACGCAACTTTCATAAATGACTCTATTCATAGAAATACTAGTGGTGTTTATATTCTTTATTCCCCATGTGGATGGTTATTACATCTCCTGTTCATGGGTCTCAGAAAAATACGTATTTGATAAAGTTTATCCGAAAGGCATATGGATTTTTATGGCATTCCGAGGAAATCTTATTAACGTATTTCTTATGCATTTCATGAATTTATACATGTACATTGACCCATGACCAGATGGCGTTATATACGCGTATATATGTATATATATGTATATAGGATATGGGAAAATTTTACGACGTTATATACGCACTGCCACCTGATCAGCTGGTATACGTTGATGATTTTGCCCATAGTGGCCGATATGATATGATGGGATGCCTTCAGAGGCCTAATGATATTATGAAACATGTACCTATGCATGACATGACATTCATACTCATATGCATGATACTATAATTATTTCATGATTTACAGAGTTATCCAGACTTACAGGTTGAGTCATTTACTCTATAATTCTTCCATGTCTGTCATGTACTTATTTATGTGCCTTACATACTCGGTACATTATTCGTACTGATGCCCTTTTTGCCTGGGGACGCTGCGTTTCATGCCCGCAGGTCCCGATAGATAGATCTAGAGCCTTCCAAGTAGGCTATCAGCTCAGCGAAGGTGTTGGTACGCTCCATTTGCTTCGGAGTTGCTCGTTTGGTTAGTATGATTTAGACGTGTATTATTTTATGGCGGGACTCTATCTCGACCTTTATGAAAATTATGTATTCTTAGAGGCTTGTAGACAGATGTCATGTCGTAAAAGATTGTATAGCCTTGTCGGCCTAGGTTCAGTATACAAGTAGTTATTTTGGTCTTATAGGCCCTTATATCTCATGCATAAGTTGGTATAACATGCTGTATCTTACTTATCTCACGACAGCCTTCCGGGTCATTTATCTATGATAGTATGACATGAAAAGATACGTTATGTTGGTACTCGGTTGAGTAAGGTGCCGGGTGCCCGCCGCGGCACATCAGTTTGGGTCGTGACACCCATGGCCAAAGAATGACATTATATGTTCAGAGTCCCTCAATCGCAAGTTGGTACGCTAGGTTAGGTGAGGCACCGGTGCCAGTCTCGCCCCCTAGGTTCGGGGCGTGACACATCACAATACACATTGGAAGACCCCGAACCCGTAGGCAAGACCAACACTAAGGCTGTAGTCAAAGCAGTTTGAGCTTTTGAAAGCTCGCCTCACACTCTTTAGACCATCTGAAAGAAGCACCCTTCTGGGTCAATTTGGTCATGGGTTCAACAGTGGATGAGAAACCCTCTACGAAACGACAATAATACCTGGCCAAATTAAGGAAACTCTGAATCTCAGTAGCTGAAAATGCTCTGGGACAACTCTAAACTGCTTCAATCTTCTTCGGATCTACCTTAATCCCCTCACTCGACACGATATGACCCAAAAATGCCACCAAATCAAGCAAGAATTCACAGTTTGAAAATTTTGCATACAACTTCTTCCCTCTCAATGTCTGGAGCACGATCCTCAAGTACTTCTCATGACCTTCCTGACTGCAAGAATACACCAGGATGTTGTCAATAAACATAATGATGAATGGATCAAGATATGGCTATAATACATTATTCATCAGGTGCATAAATACTGTTGGGGTGTCTTCAGCCCAAATATCATCACAAGCAACTCGGAGTGACCATACCGAGTCCTAAAGGCCGTCTTTGGAATATCCGGATCCCGAATCCTTAGCTGATGATATCCTAATCGTAAATTAATCTTTGAGAATACTCTGGCACCCTGCAGCTGATCAAATAAGTCATCAATGCGCGACAATGGGTACCTATTCTTCACTGTAACCTTGGTCAATTGCTGATAATCAATACACATGCACATAGAATCATCCTTCTTCTTCACGAACAAAATCGGCGCACCCCAAGGCGACACACTAGGCCGAATGAAACCTTTATCAAGCAACTCTCGCAACTGCTCTTTTAACTCCTTTAAATTCGATAAGGCCATACGATATGGTGGGATAGATATGGGCTGAGTTCCCGACAACAAGTCAATGCCAAAATAAATATCCCTATCGGATGGTATGCCCAGAAGATCTGCTGGAAATACATCTAAGAAATCCCTCACTGCTAGAACTGACTCAACGGTAGGAATATCAGCACTAACATCTCTCACGAAGGCTAGATAAGAATCACACACCTTCTCAACCATCCGTTGAGACTTTAGAAATGACACAACCATCATAGGAACATAATCTAATGTATTCCTCCACTCTAATCATGGTAAACCTGGCATAGCCAATGTCACAGTCTTGGCAAGATAATCTAGAATAGAATGATAGGGCGACCACCAGTACATGCCCAAGATCATATCAAAGTCTACCTTATTGAGAAACAATAGATCAACTTTGGTCTCTAAACCACCAATAATAACTAAACACGACCAATACGCACAATACACAATATTAGAATTGTTACGCCCCGCAATATTAATTCAATATTACGTCCCGCAGTATTACGTCGATGTTATGCTCTGCAGTAATATATTACGATTGATGTTATGTCCTGCAGTATTAAGTTACGACAGTGTTGTTCCAAGCAGTATTACATTACGGTGATGTTACGCTTCGCAGTGATAAGTTACGACGATGCTGCACCCTACAGTATTTTACGTTGAATTTGTCGTAAGGTAATTGATATCAGTCCAAGGAAAAGATTATTTGGAGATTATAAGGATTATGCTATTTAAAACAAGTAATAAGTAAATTCGTAAAGGTGAAAGGGGAAGCAAGTCAAGGAAAATGAATTTTCGTCCAAGTTTGGCATATTGGGATAAAATATTGCTCGAGCTAAAATGCTCGGTATTTATGGACTAGTACCATGAAATATACCAGTTAACCATGATAGTAGGATGTATAAAGTGTATTAAAAAAATAAGTAAAATTTTAAGTAATTTGAGACAATTCTTAATATGTGGGTAATTGGTTAATTACCAGGTAGCGGGACATTACCTAGTTAATTAATTGATTATTGGATAAAGTTTAAATCCCCCACCCAAAAGAATTACGTGGCAGCTATAGAGTCACAAGAATGTGACTCTTAAAAATTACACATAGGTGGCTAACCATGTTGTGATCCACGTTAATGGGATATGATTATTCTTATCTTGACCCTTTACTAAACTTACTCCAAAACCTCATATTTATACTTTGTAAAGGAAAAACTTTACCTGCACAAAAACAGACGTTAGCCACTTCATTTGAGATAAGAAGACTTCACTTTCTATACTTTACATTTGATATAGAAAGACTCTATAGTTCTTGCAAAAGAATTCTTATCCATCTTCAACCAAAATGATTAAATCAGAATATAGAAAGCTTCAATAAACGTTTTCCAATCAAAAGCCAGCGAGAGTTATTGGAAGCTACAAACAGTAACAACTCCAACAAGACTTCAAACGTTGGAACGAACAAAGCTAAGAATTAGATTACATCTCATTATATTTTTGGTCTTAAAGCCATAAAACGCTAGAAGCAGAAGGAAATTTCGTTCCGATTACAAAATCAAGTATAAATTTTGTTCAAGAATTTCGCAGAAGCAGATTTGTTCAAATAATTCAAAATAACAGGTATGTTAAGGCTAAGCTCTTCCTTCATTTTTCATGATCTCATCATTACACAAGTTTGGTAACAAGCCATAGAAAAAAATTCATATTCCGGAATTTGCGTATATTTTGATGTCTCGCAAGTTACGTATATTTTTCTAGTTTTGTAAGTTACAATATTCTCCTTATCGGGACTTTATATTCAATTGAGTATATCCCTCTTCCAGTCAAGAGAGCAGAGAGTTTATATACAGTATTAAAAGTATTTTCATTACCATCGAGCTATAATCGATGGGCAGGCCCCTATTGGGCAACCTCTGATCAGATGGTAAGTTATATGACGATCCTACTGTGGCCGAGCGCATACGAGCGAGCCCAGTTGGTCGAGATACAGAGCCTAGTATGGCCGAGCGCTTATGAGCGAGCCTACTACGGCAGAGCAGATATATATGTATACCGAGCCTAATAGGGCCGGACAACTATTTTACTTACTATATTGAGATAATTGAGTCAGTATCAGCAGGTAAGCATATCTTTACATTATCTTTGACTTCCAGCTACTTGCAGTTATTATATTATCAGTTCAGTTTCAGCTTTCAGTATATTGCCTTACATATTCAGTACATTATTTCGTACTGACGTCCCTTTTCTGGGGGTGCTGCATTTCATGCGTGCAGGTGAGACAGACAGACGAGTAGGCCTCTTCAATAAGTGTTGCCCGAGTTCAGCTTGATCGGTAAGCTCCATGCCTTTCGGAGTTTCTGGGTCTAGAGCGTTATGTATATCTTGTATATATATACGTATATATGTCATGAGTAGGTCGAGAGCCGTTCCGATCACAGTATATCCATTAGTAGAGGCTTGTAGACATATCTTGTTAGTTAGTGTAGTATGTTGGGCTTTCAGGCCTTGTATGTATATTTGGTTGGTTTGTCAGCTGTAATAAATATGACGGCCTTGTCGGCCAAGTTTTATATTAATATTTAGTCAGCTTTCGCTGTCGTCTTGCAATGTGGCCCATGGCCAAAAGTATGACATCATATGTTCAGAGTCTCTTAGTTGCAAGTTGTACGCAAGGATAGGTGAGGCACTGGGTGCCGGTCTCGCCCCCCAAGTTCGGGGCGTGACAAGAATCTCCCACATGCGTGAACACATAGGAGAACTCAAGGAATCACAAGATATATCCAAATACGGAGCTAAGTAAGATGACACATATGAAAAAGTGGATCTTAGATCAAATAAGACTAATGCATCTCTGTGATAAACCGGAACCATACCTGTGATGAATCGTCTGATGCAACTGCCTTCGTTCTACCCGAAAAAGCATAGCATCAGGACTGGCCTCCCTTTCTAGGGTGACCTATGTCCGCCTGTCCCCCACCCCTAGCTGGCTGTGTGGGTGGAGTGGCAACTGAAGCAGCAACCATGGCCTGTGAAGTCTGTGAGTAATCTATGGAGGTGCACCCCTCTTGAGTCTAGGGTAGTCCCTTACCATATGACGGGTATCACCATGCTCAAAGCAAGATCTCAGTGGATGTGGCTGCTAGGACTGGCTCAGGGCTGGTGAGCTAGACTGACCGCTGAAGGCACCCCATGCAGGAGGTGCACTAGAAAGTGGCTCAGCAAAGTGTGCAACTTGAGACCTCTGAATAACCCGAGCACCACTAGAAGTTGGAAGTGCTGAATGAACTGGATGATTCACAAAGCCTCTACCATGACGGGATGTAGCTGCAGCGTGGCCACCACTAAGTCCTCTAGTACCTCGAGGCTTTTTGTCCTCCCTATCCTCTCTCTCTCTCTCTCTCCCTCTAATGGCCCCGCATACCCTACAACCTCCGTGCGATCTCTACTACTTACTGATATGGTGTATCTATCTCCAACTCTCGAGCCATGCTGAACCTAATACGGATCCCCTAGATGAATCTGTGGACTCGCTCCCTAACTGGAGAAACCAAAGTAGGTGCATGTCTAGACAAATCATTGAATCTGACAACATACTCTGACACTGACATAGTACCCTGGTACAGCTGCTCAAACTGTAAAGCCCCAGAAAATTTTGCTAAGTAATCTAAGATTTCGTGGTGCCAAGATAGGCTAATTATTTTATCTTGTATGCAAGTGAGGGTTAATGATAGAATGGATATCAATTGGATATGTTAATAAGCGTATAAGTCATATTATAAGTGATTTGGGGTCTAAGGAGAGGCCTAAGTCTAAGCCAAGTTGGAAAAATTACATAACAGACTAAAGTTGTAAATGAATGCGCACAAGACCTCACTTTGAACAAGCATATCTCCAGTTATATAAGGTTTTGTGTGATGCACAACCTATAAAATTAATTCTCTTTGAGTCTAGTTTCCAACGCATCAAACCGTTCATCATTTGGAGGCGCATACAGAAAGTTATGACCATTTTACCGGATGTGTGTTAGATGCGCGTCCGCGCGGCGCGACCGCGGGAAAACTGGGTGTTTCTGCCTCCGAGCGCGGCAAACCGCGGTAAGACCGTGGCCACCGCGTCCCGGCGCGGTTTGACCGCGGTCGCGCGCCTAGCAGCCCTATAAATACCACAAGACCGGGCATGCGGCGTCCCTAAGTCATTTTTTTGAGCTAGGTCTTGCTTTATCAAGGGGAATCCGTCCCATACCTCCCTCCTATGATCCAAGGTAATGTTTTTGGATTATTTTGAGTTGATTACTACTCCTAAACACTTATATAACAAGGATTGATCTTGAAAATCTATAGATTCCCATTCAAATCCCTAAAATTGTTCAAGAACACTACAAGTGGGGATTCTCAAGATTCTTACTATAAGAGGTATGTCTATTATCTCTAACTTCTCTATGGTGATTATCTATGTAAGATATATACGTTAGAACTCATGGGATGGTGAGTGGAAGCCATAGGTGCCTAACCTAGGTTGTGTTGGTGTTGTAGAGATTGTGAGATGGGTTATTGAGGTATGAATCTTGGGTATAATAGTATTATGTATACATGCATATACAAATTAGGTTTGTGGGGAGATTGTTGAACATAAATAAGTAAAGATTGGGTTGGGGAATGAAGGAAACCTTGTAAAAGAGATTTGAAATCAAGATGCTCAACTAGTATTTGATAAAATGCTCAAATGAGCTGAAACCATGAATACCTTCCTAATTTGTGTTCAATTTTGTTATGTCTCAAGTAGATTGGAATTGCTAGAATTTTCGGAACGTCGTTGTAATTTAAGGAAAGCTTAAACGAGGTGTGTATGGCTAAAACCCCATCTTTTTAGAAATCGAGCTTCATCGGAGTTTGTGTGTATATGGTAAGATTAAAGTTGAATTGTTGCATTGATTGATTTTGTACATGAATTGGTGTTGTAACCCTATATACGTGAAAGTTGTGCCTCAACATGATCAACGTGCTATCTTGATAACTTGAAAGGGGAAAAAGATATGAATTATGTACTGAAATGCTTAGACCTTAAATGGAAATTGAAGCTACATATATTGTGCCATCTAAGCCTTATCTATGCTTGCAATCTAAATTACTCTTGTGTGCACATATTATCATGAATTACAAATTTAACATTGAAGTTGGGAACGATGTGAAATGTGGCCTAGTGCCAAATATATGACGTGATAGCTATGGCCCCAAGTGCATATGAAATAACATATGTGAAACAAAGATTGATTGAGATGATTGATGGAAAACGGAAACGCCTTGGTAAGGCGGCCTAGCCGATCGGGCCGAGGTCGGACACTATGCCGCACACATGGTGGTATTGTGTTGACATTGAATCCCGGAATAAAAGGGAAAATGAGATTGTGACTGAAGAGTATGTCTCAAGTGAGGCAACCTGGCCGATCGGGTCGAGATCGAACTCCGCTCAAGCTAGCGGTGGTATTGTGAACAATGAAGAATAATATAAAATGCCCCAAACTAAATGCTTTGGAAACAAAATGTGAAAATTGTATGATTCTTTTCCTTGATAATGTTGTGATCGTTTGATGCTTTTGAGTTATACTTGTGATTTCCATATGTTTGGTATGAAAGTTCTTTCTAACTAGATGGTGTTTAGTTATACATACTAGTACTATTCCATGGTACTAACGTCCCTTTTGCCGGGGGCGCTATATTTTTTTAAATGAATGTAGGTGGCTCTATTGCGGATAGTGCCGATCACGCGTAGCGGAGTACCTTCTTCTCAAAGTCATGGTGAGCCCCTTTCTCCTTCAAGGGGGTCGTATTGTACATCTTTTGTTGTGAACTTCCACTTTTGAGCTTTTGACGGAGCCTTGTTGCCGGCATTGTCATACTTGTCTTTTGTATCCTTAGAGGCTCCGTAGACATATGTGTGGGTTATGTACGGGTGTTGGATGGGTCTACGAACCATGTTGTAATTCTAGCTCTCGTTTCTCTAAAGTGTAATTGTATGGAATCTTGGAAACTTAACTACGGTTTAAGGTTGTGATATAAAATGAACTATCCGTGTTGAAGGTACTACCTTTCCTATTGTCTAAATAAATGAAAGTATGGCTTCCTTATTCATATTGAGTTGGGTAGAAAGTGTTGATAAGGCTTGCTCAGTTGGGTTCACTCGATTGAGCGCCGGTCGCGCTCCCGAGGTTGGAGCGTGACAAACTTAGTATCAGAGCCTAAGGTTTTAAGGTGTCATAGGATGTCTCGGAGCCATGCCTAGTAGAGTCCTTCTTATCGGTGTGTAGTCGACCACATCTATAAGTTGGGGGCTACTTGGGCATTTAGGAATAACACCTTTCTTTGATATTCTGGATCGTGCAGTACAACTTGTTATGAAACTATTCCCTCTCTAATTAGTGCACTGTTCTTTCTTTCAGTAAATGGCACCTAAGAAGAACGCGAGAACTGGTCAAGAAGCCAATGCCACCTCAGGAGTGGCTGATGATTCATTGCTTGACGCTGCGGGTGAGCGTAGTCGCCCAGCTATCACCCTGCCTGGTTCTTCTATTCCAGAGCAGACTACCCCAGTTCCTACACCAACGGAGGGTACTACTATCCCTCCCATTGACACTCATATTCCACCTCCAGCCCTAGCTTCCGGTTCCTGGTATTTCTGATAGGGATCGTAGGGGAGCTATTCAGATGTTGACCCAGCTAGTGGCCTCTCAGGCCTAGAGGTCAAATGTTGCGCCTAGTTCATCCAGCCAGCAAGGGGATTCCATTTCTTCAGTTAGACCCTCTAGTATTTACGGGTGCCAATCCAGAAGAAGACCCTCAGGATTTTATTGATGAGATGCACAAGACCCTCAGGGTCATGCGTGCAACTCAGACAGAGGGAGTAGAGTTGGCTGCCTACCGCCTGAAAGGGGTGGCCTATTCGTGGTTTGAGTTGTGGGAAGATTCCCGTGAGGAGCGGAGCCCTCCGGCGAGGTGGAGCGAGTTTGCTGATGCCTTTATAGATCATTTCCTGCCTGCCGAGACAAGGGCAGCCCGTGTAGCAGAGTTTGAGAATCTGAAGCAGGGTAGCAGAAGTGTGTGGGAGTCCATATGGAGTTTGCTCGCCTGTCTAAATATGCTATTCATTTGTTGCCCACAATAGGGGCTAGGGTGCGTTGGTTTGTTCAGGGTCTCAATCCTTTGACTATTAATGAGGCTTCTACAGCTGCATTGAATTCTGACATGAATAATGGGAAGATGGTGGCATTTTCTCAGGCCATAGAGGATCGTAAATTGAAGAACAGAATGGAGAGAGAGGGTAACAGAAAGACCCGGTCTCTGGGCAACATGGGTGAGTCACTCGGTGGGGGAAGATCAGCTTTCAGGGGAGGATCATCAGGTCCGTCCCAGTCTGTTGCACAGTCTTCAGCCAGTGCACCGCCATCAGGGCCCAGCCAGCAGCAGCAGTGGAGTCGTTTCAGGCCCGGTCAGGGCAACAGGGGATCCCATCAGCAGGGTCGGTCAGGAGATAGGTCCCAGCAGCAGCAGAGGTGCCCGTGCCCCAGGTGTGGGAAGATGCACTCAAGGGTTTGCTACTTAGAGTTACCCATATTCTATGGATGCGGGATGAGGGGGTGGTGCGCAGAGTTCAGGAGGACCCAGCCGGTTCTATGCTATGAGTGGTCGCCAGACTGCAGAGGCTTCTCCAGATGTTGTTACAGGTATTCTGACTGTCCAATCTCATGATGTGTATGCACTTATTGACCCCGGTTCCACCTTGTCCTATGTTACCCCTTTTGTTGCTGTGGAATTTGGAATAGAACTGGATCAACTTCATGAGCCATTTTCAGTGTCTACTCCGATGGGTGAGTCTACTACAGCTGCTCGAGTTTATAGAGGTTGTGTTGTTACGGTACGGGGTAGGGATACCACGGCCGATCTTATCGAATTAGGGATGGTTGATTTTAATGTAATAATGGGAATGGATTGGCTTTATTCATGTTTTGCCAAACTTGATTGTCGGACTAGAACCATGAGGCTTGAATTTTCTAATGAGCCCATTGTTGAATGGGAGGGAGATAATGTAGTGCCTAAAGGTCGGTTAATTTCTTACCATAAGGCCGCGGCGATAATCAAGAAGGGGTCTATCTACCATTTAGTTTGGGTTACGGACACCAATGCCGAGGTGCCTAGCCTTGAGTCCGTGCCAGTTATGAATGAGTTTCCAGATGTCTTTCCAGATGAACTCCCTGGAATTCCTCCAGACAGGGAGATTGATTTTGGGATCGATGTGATGCCAGGCACGGAGCCTATAAAATCACTGGCCTTCAAATTACTTCAAAAATACTTCGAAAAGAACCGGTTAATCAGGATACCCTCGACATAAGCGAAAGAGCTTCGATCATATCAGCTCCAAACAATAGGCTTTGAAACAATTCAGCCGTCGAGCGGAACCTCTCGAGGTGCTCATTTATCGTTGCATAACAATTCACGATCGAGAATCTTATCGAACCGTCGAAGAGTCAGGCGGACACAAAAACTTCAAAAAGTCATTAACGAGGGAAAAATAAAGCCTACATTAGAGGTCGTACCGATCCAATGCATAAGAGCCTAAGCGCCAGCTTACATTAGAGGCCGTACCGACCCAAAGTGTAAGAGCCCAGATGCCAGCCTACATTAGAGGTAGTACCGACCCAACGTGTAAGAGCCCAGACGCCAGCTTACATTTGAGGTCGTACCAACCCAACGCGTAAGAGCCTAAGAGCTAGCTTAAAATTTGAAATCTTAAGAGTCAATGAGCTTGAGTCGAAATCCGACTCGAAGACTGAGCCCGAAACAGTTAACTAACAAATGCCTAAGGGCAAATGCGTAAGAGCCTGCGAGCCAGCCGAACAAGCCTCAGGGTGGATTAGTAAACCTAAGGGTTTTACCTCGAAGTCCAGTCTACCTGGCCAATCATTGACGAACGTATAAATTCAAAATAAAGAAAGACATACACAAGCAAAGGAAAATTCATGAAAAGATGAAGCCGAAAGGCTTCCCTTTATACGTATATATGAAAAAATAGAAAGCTCCATTTACAATGTTCTCTAAGAGCATTATACGCAGAATCAAAAGAGAAAGGCCTAGTCTACGTTCCGCTCGGGGACTGACCCGTCGGCCTCTTCCTCATGATCTTCGGCATCGGACAAGAGGAACTTGGCGTCATATTCATCCTCCTTTGCCTGCTTTATCTCTTCTGAGAGATCGAAGCCCCTAGCGTGGATCTCCTCGAGGGTTGCCCTCCGAGATTTGCACCGGGCATATTCATTGCTTCTACTCTCTCGATCGAAAGCCCCTCTTAGCTCAGCTCGAGCGTCAGCAGCATTTTTTAATTAGACGACCACTTTCTTATTAGTCTTAGCTCAAATCTCTTCAGCTTCAGCCCGAGCGTCCACGACATCGGCCTTCATCTTCAAAAGGTCGGACTCAAGCCTTGCAATCCTACTCATCTGGACAAAGCTGTTTTCACGAGCATTCCGGAGTTGCACCTCGAGGGCAGAAGCCTTGGCCAAAGCATTCTTCTTGGCCGCAACTTGGGCATCAACCTGAGCCTTTAGCTCATCACACTCACACTTGGCGTGACCAACTTTGCCCCAAAGGCGTTCCAAGTCCTCCGTCTTCCTCTGCAACGTAAGTGTCAAAGTATTAATCTGAGAGGGTAGAAGAAGAAACATGCACCCCCTCGAAACAGAGATTACCTGTCCCTTGAGGTAGCTTTCGTAGTTCCGGCTCCGACTCACCTCGTACCGCAGGTATACCAACTCCTCTGCCCTTTTGTCACAAAGAAGCCTGAGGGATTTCTCCCCGTCCAAGGCTTTTGGCAACCTGGCTTCACGCAAAGCAGCTCAGACTTAAGCTTGTCAAAGGCCTATGAAAAAAGAGCTCAATAAGAAAATGAAAGTGCAAAACAAAAAAACCAATACAATCGACCAAAACTCACCATAGAACAAAGCCGCTAAGCCTCCTCAAAAGTAGAGCGCACATCTACTGGCCTGGTCTCATCGGCCCCAGTAGAACCGCTCCCAATAGGAATGTGATCGCTTGAGACATCGCTTGAGTTAGGCGGCCCCTGGCCTCGAACATCCCTCGAAGTACCTTCGACGGGAAAAGAAGATGGCGGCAAAGGAGGAACCATTTTTGCGAGGCCAGAAGCCTCGGGTGCTGCAGGCTCAGCTAATATATCTTCTCTGAGCCTCCGGGGAGGACTTGTCTCGCAATGAGCACCTTCGCCCTTCGAGGGTTCCTTCCGTTTGTTATTATTCCTCGGTCCCGAAGCTGACGATCCTTCCTCCTTTCCGAGGGGGCACAGTCTCATCTCAGAAAATTCCCCAATGCCTACGGTGACAGAGTTAGCACACATAAAAGAAAGTAACTTTCAAAGAAAACAAACCACACAGCACGTACCGTGGTGTTTTGCCTCCCATCTACCCTTGGAGAGATCTCGCCACTTACGCTCATCATAGGTCCAGCAGGCTGCTAGCTTCCAAGCCCAATCCGTCAGGTCGGGGACCTCGTATGGCATCTACGGGATTGCTGCAAAAAAGAAAAGGAAAGCGTCTTTACAGAATCCGCCTCCACCGTGAGCAACAACGATAAAAACACAAGTGTACCACTTACGTGTGAAATTCCATTTCTCAGGAAATGGCAGGAACTCCACGGGGGTAATATCAACAGTCTGTACTCGGACGAATTGACTCATCCACCCTCGGTCCCCATCTTCTTTATCATCGACAACAAAGGGCCTAGTAGATCGACATTGCAAAGTTATCAGGCCTCGCTGATGAAAGGGCTGGTACAGTCTGATGAGATGGCTAAGGGTGAACTCAAGCCCGGCTTCCTTCGCAAAGAATCTCATCATCAATACTACCCTCCAGAACGACGGGTGAACCTGTGCCAGGGTAGCCCGATATCTTCGACAGAAGTCGAGCACGACTCTGTCGAGAGGGCCCAACGTAAAGGGGTACATGTATACGTTCAAAAACTCCTCTACATGAGCCATGATGCTCTCTTCCAAGGAAGGTATCTGCAATACCACCTTTTCTCCCCATGCGCAGTCTCTCCTCACTGCCTCGAGGTGTCCCTCTCTTATTGATGAAATGAACCTCGATGCATACTCCCAATGGCCCTCAACATTGGGAGGTCTCCCTAACGTAAAGTCCCTCCTCGAGACAACACCTCTCGGGGTTAGCTCACCAAACGCCGGCGATGTACCACCAACGGAGCGGGAAGCAGAGGCGGAACTCTCCTCTTCTTGGTGAACGGGTTTGGGTGTGGCAGCCATAACTGTGGTGGAACAAGAGAAGGGAAATGAGGACTTAAGCGAAAGCTTCGAATTAAAATGGTGAAAGAGCTGAAGCAAGAAGGAAGAACTCTATGAAAACGGATAGCTGCTCAAAATAGTGGAATCCTCAAAAAAGAGGGAAACAAACTCATATATAGAGCAAGCGGCGACTGTCCACCTACCCTAAAGGCTAATTAATGCTGACTAGGCCATTGTCACTTTCGGGGAGGTGTACCGGCGGGATCACCTCGATCACTTCATGGCCGTGTCATACGATTGACGCTGTCGTACAACGTTCGAGGGATCAAAGACCCCCGTATCAACCTAGCATCGAGATGGTGCCCGATCTCGAGGATCTCTGTTGCTATAACGAGGGGCTCTAAGGAGCTACCCGCATAAACCTAGCCTCGAGATGGTGCCCGATCTCGAGGATCTTTCTAGGTCCGATTCAGTTCCTACTCGAGGGTTATTGATAAAGCCTCAGGGCTATTTTCGCCTTCAGTTCAATTTAAACGCTCTCTCGGTTAATTTAGCCCAGGGGCCATCTGAGTTCGAGTGTATCCTCACTCAGGGTCTATCTTTGACGCCTTAGGGCTATCTTCATTTTAAGTTCAAAGCAAGTTTTCGAGGCCGCCCGAGTTCAAGTAAACCCTCACTCGGGGACTATTTGAAAAGGCCTGAGAGATGTCTTTATTTTCAGGTGATCGAGCAAATTCATCTCTCGAGAACTACCCACGGGGCCTAAAAAGGCTAAGTTTTGGTCTAAAATTCGAGGCCCCACTCTCACTCAATTCGAAGTCGGAAGTCCTAGAGGCCTAAGTTTGTATCAGGTCAATCCGGACATAGTCCGAGAGATATCAAAGGGTTTTAGGAAATATCATACTAACCAATCAAGAACCAAGGGAACACCTACGCACGGGTCCAGTATTCGGACCGATCAATAAAGTCAGGCTCGGATGTTTTACAAACGCAGGCAAAAGGAAATCCAGCACAAATCAAAGACAAATTGAAGAAGCATTTCAATATTAATAAATGATGATTACAAAAGCCCACGAAGGGTCCTTACACAGAAATAGAGAAGCAAAAAATAGCAGCTAAGAGTCTAATCTGCTCTCGGAGGTACATCTTCGGGAGCGATATCTGCGAGAACCATTTCCTCGGGGACCCCATTTCGGTCTTCAAAACGACATCTTCGAGAATCTCTTCTGAAGCAGCAATAGATGAAAGATGGGCTATAGCCTATCCAAGAGCCAAAGCTTTTAATGATAGGAAAATTGTGGCTTGGTAAAAAATTTGGCGAGTATGGGTCTCGCCAGCACTACTATCGTAAAGCCACTTCTTGAGACATTGCACCGGTGTGGGATGCAAAAGTTAGTAGATAATGCCACCTCACTCCGGGGAAAGCAAAGGGAGTGAAGCGCCACTCCAGGTGGAAGTTAAGAGAGATGAGCAGCAGTTCACGGTCCGCATAACCTCTGATGCGGGAATAATTTGAAGCCCCTCTCTCATTTTCTCGGGCCAACAACAATAACAACAACAACAACAAACCAGTACGATCCCACTCAGTGGGGAAAAACTCTGAAAGAGAGCCATGGCATAACTGGCAAAACCGCTGCCGTGTGACCTTACGGTCACAGGCTTGAACCATGGAAAATAGAGTTTGGATGAGAAAGAAGAGAAGAAAAGGGTTAAAGGCTACTGAAGAATGACTGGATGGAGTTTTGGTTCAAGAAACCTTCCATTTATAGAACGGCAGTAGCGTAACCAACGGCGCAATCAATGCCTTTGGGAAACGTATCGACAGGCGCAATTAATGCTTTTTAAGAAATGGATCGGCGGCGATATCACCGCTTTTGGGAGAATAAATCGACAGTGTATTGAATGCTTTTGAAGATGGACTGATAGGATGTTTTCAGTCAGTTGGAACACTAACGTCACAAGCATGACGTCATCGCAAGATGCTCAAGAAAGTCAAGAGTTCAAGACTGTTTCTTATCATTTTTATTCTATGAAACGCGGGGACTATCTGTATATGCTAAAAATTAGAGGGTCCGATTTTATGGTCATTATGACGCTTCATAAGCACGTCTCCAAAGTCTCGAGGCACGGCTCGAGGTTCGGCCTCGAGGGTTCTCAATGTTCGACCTCGGGGCAGTACGAATCGGTGGTTATGATGGAAAACGGGAAGTTCCCAAGGCACGTGGGTGAAGGTGACCAAGTCTATTAGGTTAGTACAAGCCCGTACCGTGGCACTAAATGGCTGTACCAGCCGCGTATCTTTGTAATAAATGCATCTGTACCATGTTGGGATTTCCCCTCATATATAACGGGGATTCTTCTCATCTTCAAATCTATCTTGATCATACAACTTATAGTTGCAACTTCTCTATTGTATAATCTTACAAGATCTTGGTATATCATTATGTTCTGCAGTATAATCTTTCCTATAACAAAAGCACTTTGGTTGGTCGATATTATATACGATAGTACCTTCGTCACCCAATTGCATAAAACTTTAGATATTACCTTATATATGATGTTGCAGCATGAAATTGGCCTATAATCTCCAACAGTTTCAGAATGGGTACCTTTAGTTTTATGCTAATAACTATCTTGTTTAAATCTTTAAATATCTTACCCATGTGAAAGAATTCTATTACATAGTCCATTACATTCTTGCCTACAATCTCCCAGCTATATTTATATAATTGACTGTCATCGTCGTCTAATCCTGGAGATTTACTCTTGAGATAGACCATATTGATTGTTTAATTTCCTTTGCGGTTACCATATCTATCAATATATATCTCTGATCTCCTATAAGTATACTTCCTCTTCTCACACCACTCACGTGTTCTATCTGTAGCTGATTTTCTCAACAGCTCTATGTAAAATCTCATAAATATCTATACTACATTCTTTGGTTTGTCATATTCAACCCCATCAATATCTATTATTGAGTATTCTCTATTAGCATTCCTCTGGCCTTCATAAAATTGTAATTGTTTAGCATTTTGATCCCCATCTGAATCCAATTTATTTTGCTTTTCTACATTAAGAAATATTCTCTAGCTTTTAGCCAGTGTCTACATTCCTCTGCCATGCTTATTTCATCTTGAATGAGATTATAGTTTTGAGGATCAAACTGAATCTTCTGCTGGATTTCTTTTACCTCTACTTCGGTAAAATTTTCTCTCGTAATTTTTCTAAGTACTCCTTTTAATCTGTTTAGTTTCCCTACCGCCTAGAACATTTTGGTGCCCTTAAATTGTCTTTCCCAGCTACTCTTTACTTTTGTTGCAAATTGTATATCCAGTCTCCACACATAAAAGTACCTAAAAGGTCTCTGCTGCTTTGGATTGTCACTCTCCCATCTTATTATGGTTGGGCAGTGGTCAAATAACCCTTCATTTATGTAATGAACCTTAAAGTCAGGTAGAGAGTTGATGTAATCTAGATTGACCACAACTCTACGAATTTTTCTCACAACTCTATCTTCTCCCCCTTGTTTATTATTTCACGTATAGAAGGAACCTGAAGACTTCTTTTTATGAAGCTCACACTTTGCTACACAATTTTTGAAATCCCTAGTTTCTGCTAATGCGACTGAGCTTCCCATTCTCTCTTCCCAGGCAATACATTGTTAAAATCTCCCATGACGGCTCATGCTCTCTTTGTTTTTTTGTATACCTTTTCAATTATGACGCATAGTTGTATTCTCATTCCTCGATCATAAAACCCATATATCCATGATACTTTAAACAACTTCTTTGCCCACATATGCTTATTTGACAAATGAGTTTGCTCAGTTACCATCAGAATGCTTACCTCAATTATTGTTGGTTTTCAAAATATCCATATTCTACCACTTGGATGTTTATCCTAAGTAGTGGTGGCTGACCATCCTTTACAAAAACAGAGACTTTAAAAGCCTTGATCCTTTTAATCCTTGTCTCCAAGAGCCCAAATACTCTAACTTAAGCATTGGGTAGGAAAAGTTAAATTTCCTTGTCACGACCCAAACTCAACATATTGTGATGGTGTCTATTACAATACCAGGCAAACCAACAATCACAGATAATCACGCACTTTAAAATTGACGACATAATGAAATAAGATTTACAGTAAAAACCTCATAAATAACTGATAAAAAAAAATACAGCGACTCAATACAATATCCCCCAAAATTCGAGTGTCACTGAGTACATGAGCACCTAAATGACTATATAGTCTAAATGCTAATACAACTATCTAGGAAGATATAACAGTGCTAATAAACTGTAAAGAAGGAGAGTCGAGGTCTGCGGACGTCAAGGCAGCTACCTCAAAAGTCCCCAAGCAACTGAAGCTCCAAACCTAGCAATCGTGGTGTCCAAAAGTACCTGAATTTGTACACGAAGTGCAGAGTGTCGTATGAGTACAACCAACCCAATGTACTCAATACGTATTGTAAATAAACATGGCAAGGTAAGAGAAGCACAAATTATTAATGATACTACCTATCACCTGTATAGTTTTATCCTTTAGACTGGTACAACTCAATGTTAAAATCAAATCATCAAGTTTAGTAAGAAAAAACATCTGTGTGGGTATCTGTACAATTTTCCAAATACTTTGTCCATACATCTTGACATGTAGAGGTGATATGTAGTTAAATCAGATAAATGATCAAGAAAATTTCAAGTAAAGATGAAATGCAAGTCCAACAAAACACTGTTCGGATTCCCTCACTTTACCATATCCGTTCCAAACCACTAACTGGTATTTCCAATATCCGCATGTACATCATCAAGAGAGAAATATAAGAGGGTGACTCTAGGGGGATGGATCCATATCCATATGCAAGCACCGCCAATTCAACGTGTTGCCAGCCTAGCGTGGTCACAGGCATTACAACACAATTCGCCCGGTGTGGTCACAGGCATAACAACACAATCCGCCATGTGTGGTCACAGGCAACAATCCAATCACATTAAAGGAGTCAATAAACAAGTATACATGTATAAATGAGTGAATAACAATTCTCATGCTCCTGGACGGGCATAAATGACATGCTAAAGTGTAGGCATGTGCAAGTATACTATCATAGCTCAAACCGGCAATTTTCTCAAAGAATAACATCAATCAGTTTGTTCAGGGATTCAAACCTCTATGTAGCCTCAAACATGACCCAAATAGTTCGCACTAATGTCACAAATGTGCGTAACATCATAGTTTAAGGTTTGACAGTCAAATTCTAGACTTATAAGACCTGAGCACAACCCAAACATGAGTAAATAATCCCGGAGCCTGCACATGGGTTCATCCCCACGCATGTGCGAACCCAATGGCACGTAGCTATCATAACAATTCACATAACTAGTGCCTCAACCGAGTCTAAATAAGATACTTACCTCAAACAAATCAAATCACTCCGCTAGCAAGCCTTTTCCACGCGTATCGACCTCCGGAAGACTCGGATCTAGGGAAAAAAATAACGTGATACTATCAACAAGAGCTATAGGAATTGATTCCAAGTTATAAATCTAAGATCTTTAACCAAAGTCAAAAAGTCAACTGAAAAGTCAACCCTCGGACCCATGTCACAAAATCCGACAAAATCACCAAAATACGAACACCCATTTAAAACGAGTCCAACCATACCAAAATCACCCAATTCTGACAACAAATTGACACTCAAATCCCCAAATCTTACTCTCTAATCCCTAATCCAAAATTCCCCAAATTCCACCTTAAAAACACATAATCTACGTTGGAAATTCAATGGGTATTCAGTATTAATAGGTAAAAATGACCAAAAGTTGCATACCTCTTTAAATCTAGCGAAACCCCTCTAAAAAATAGCCTCCAACCGAGCTTGCAATGTCTAAAAATGAGAAAAGCTTCAAAACCCTTCGAATTAATACACTGCCAGGCATCTCCCACCTGCGTGCGAAAATCTGCTTCTGCGGTGAAATCTCAACACTTGTGGAGATCACATAAGCCCCTACACTCCGCGCCTGCGCCCCCAAGCCCGCATCTGCGAAAGCGCTTCTATGCCCAATTGTCCGCTTCTGCAGAAGCACCTGACCACCTCAACCTCACCACATCTCCGCTTCTACGACCTCCCTTCCGCATGAGCGACTTCGTTTCTGCGGACAACCTCTCGCACCTGTGACCTAGCAACACCCAGCTCACTTTCGCACATGCGCATTGCCAGCCGCACCTGCATCCACTCCTTCCGCAGGTGCGATGGAACCAGACATCAGCAGCTTCATCCAATTCCCTAAGTCAAATTTCAATTTATTAACCATACGAAATCCACCCGAGGCGCCTGGGACCTCGACCGAACATACCAACAAGTGATAAACATCATACAGACTCGCTTGACACCTCAAATTACATCAAGCAACACTAAACTAGGAATCACACATTGATTCAAGCCTTATGAACTTATGAAATTCTAACTTGCAAAACTAATGCCAAAACATACCAAACCAATCCCGATTGACCTTAAATTTTGCACACGTCTTAAATGGAACAACAAACCTATTCCAACTTCCAGAACCAAAATTCGAGCCCAGTAACCACGAAGTTATCTCTCGATCATATTTCTCAACTCTCCAAACTTCAACTTTTGCAACTTTCACCAATTCAAGACAAAATCATCTACGAACCTCCAAATCCATATACGGACACACTCCTAAGTTTAAAATTACCCTATGTATCTAATAGAACCATCAAAACTCCGTTCTGGAGTCAATTACACATAAGACAACATACGATTAACTGGCTTCCAATCTTGGGACTAAGTGTCCCAACTCATTCCGAAACATCCCTCGGAACTAAACCGACCACCCTGGCAAGTTACATAACAAAAATTGAGCATATAATAAGCAATAACTGGGGGAGCGGGGCTATAATACTCAAAACGACCGGCCGGGTCATTACATTTGTGTTGCTAGTTGGTTTAGTTAGGCCCCTCACATTTTAGAGATCAATTTTATCCTTGAGAAAGGGGTATTACCCAAACCCTCCCATGTCGAGGTCTTGCCACACCCTGTACTTCTTTAGGTTCAGAACTACAGCCTTTATGTATTTGTTTCTCCACCTCTTTATCTTCCACCTTACCCACTAGTATATTAAATGTGTTACTAGTTGGAACTAGTTATATAACGATCCGACTGAGCGTTTTGAGTATTTACGTTCAGTTTTGTAGTTTGAGGTCAAGAATAGATTCTTGTGGTGTATTATGACTTGTGTGTAACATCTATTTTGGTTTTTGAGTGGTTGGAGATTTGATTTGGAAGAATGATTCTTAACTAGGAAGCTTTAAGTTGGACGAGTTGATTAAGTTTGACTTTTATGTATTTGAACTCATACCAGAGTTATTATGGTTCCATTAGGTCTAGATTATAATTTAGACTCGTTCGTATGCCTAGACTTGCATTTGGATGTTCCTAGAAGGTTTTGGCTCTATTTGGCGAAAGTTGAAAATTTGAAGGTTTGAAAAATTCATAGGTTTAACCGAAAGTTGACTTCTATGTTATAGGGTTACAATCGTTGTTCTGAAGGTTGGAATAGGTTTGTTATGTTATTTGGAACTTGTGTGCAAAATTTGAGGTGATTCCGAGTTGTTTAGACCTATTCGACGTAAGTTTGAAATTTTTAAATTTGAAATAGTTCATTAAGCTTGAATTCAGGCGTGATTTGTGGGTTTGATGTTATTTTGTGGGTTTGAGGACTTGAGTAGGTATGTATTATGTTTTGATACTTGTTAGCATGTTCGGACGGGGGTATTAAGGGGCTCGAGTGTGTTTTGGATTAATTTCGGACTATTTTAGAGTTTGCATAAGATACTGATATCTGACTCTTCTGTTGAGCTTCTCGGTCGTGAGTGAAGAGTTGCAACCGCGTTGAGTAGTCAGTTGGGTTGGTAGTTCATCACGTTCACGTAGTATCTATCGCATTCACGAATAAGGAAATTGGACTAGAGGAGATTGTTCTTTATATTCGTTGAATTCAGCGACGTTCGCGAAAGGGAGCTGGGAGCTGGTGGTGTTGCTTTCGCGTTCGCGAGGTCTATAATACGATCATGGAGGGTCCACTTAGTCGTGCATCACAATAGCGAGATTGGGGTTGCAAACTCGCAATGTGTTTGTTCGGCAGTACTCATTTTGTGTTTCGCGATCGCAAAGAAGGTCATGTGATTGCAAAGGGTACACCTGAAGCAGAGGTATAAGTTTGTATTTTCGGACTTTGAGTAATTTTAATCATATTTTGAGATTAGGAGCTCGAATTTGGGCGATTCTTGAGGCAATTTTCACTATTTGGATTGTGGTAACTATTGTTGACTCGAATTAAATTATATTACACAATTCCATCTTCGATTTTGGCATTTGAGTGATGAATCTAAGAGAGAAATTGGGGATTTTTGTCAAAAATTTCTAAGGTGAATAATTGGATTTTGAACATTGATACGAAGTCGAATTTGAGTGAAACTAGTATGGTTGGACTCATATTCTAATGGGTTATTAGAATTTGTGAGTTTTGTCGGGTTTTAAGGTGCGGGCCTGGGTTGATATTTCGGTTGACTTTGAGTTTGATTATAAGTTCAACCTTTATCATTTGAGTTTGTTTGCTATTGAATTATTTAATATTTTTGATTTTCTTTTGGCTAGTTTCAAGCCGTTCAGAGGTCGATTCGTGCGGGTGGCGCTTGTAGAATATCGATTTGGCTTGCTTTAAATATCTTACCTCAACATGGTTAAGGTACTATTTACCTGAATTATTTGTGATAGGTACGTGCTATGAGTGGTAAACATGTGTGGGATTGAGCCTATGTGCGTGCATAGGGTATTTTTTCATGCTTGGGGCCAGTTTTTAGGCTATGATATGCCTTGGATATATTCCTAAGCTTCCTGCTGTGATGGTTCTTATAATTGTACCCCTGTTGTTGAGCTTTTTGAGCTATGTGTGAAGTTACATAGAGGTTAGTCTCATGATTGAACCTGATAATTTCTACTTTAGTGATGTATTTGCATGATTTGAGCTATGATAGTACACTTTGTACATGTGTTCACCTTACAATGTCACTTATACCTATCCAGGAGTATGAAATTTGTTGTTCATTGATAATGTACATGTATTCTTCTGTATTTTCTTTCTGTGTGATATGGATTGGAGTGGTAGTGTGTGACCATGTCAGGCAGATTGTGATATTGAGCATGTGACCATACCGAGCAGATTGTGATATTGAGCTTGTGATCAGTGCCGGGCAGATTGTGATAGGTAGACAATGACCATGCCGAGCAGAATGTAATTGGTAGCCTGTGACCATGCCGGGCAGATTTTTACATTAAGCCTGTGACCACGCCGGGCAGATTATAGTATTGAACATGTGACCACGCCAAGCAAATTATGATATTGCCGAGCAAATTGTACGTGACTACACCGTGCAACGAATGGATATGGATCCATCTCCCTAGGGTCACCTCTCTCATGTGTCTTCTTGATGATGTACATGTAGATTGTGAGAAATCAACGGGTTTCTAGTTGATGTGGGCTTTGGGAAAGCTGATCAATGGTTTGTTTCGGTTGTTGTATCTTTGACATGGGCCTTAGAGCCGTACTGTGATTTATATTTGGATCGAATTGCACGTCGCTACGGATTGATATTTTGGTTATTGTATTTTATCTTTACTTGTAATTTCCTTAGTTTTTACTTGATTTACTTACATATCTTATTTATATGCTGGATTTTTTGACGGAGCAGAGTACGTTAAGTTATTGTGTGTACCAAGGTGGTTTTTTTCTCTTATCCATGACTTGATCATATTACTCTTCTATACTTGTTGGAATTATAAACTGTACAGGTGATTAGCAAGTATCATTTACAATTCTTGCCACTATTACCTCGCTGAGGTTAGTTATGATACTTGTTGAGTACATGAGATCGGTTGTACTAATGCTACACTTTGCACCTTGCATGGAGATCTTGGAGATGAGATGTTGTGGATGACAGGAGCTGGCACTGAAGATGTACATGCCTTCCAGATATAGCTTCCACTTGTCCTTGGTAGTTTTAGATTCGAATGTTTTTTATGTAAATTCCAAACAGATATTGTATTTATTTCATACCAGCTTTGTAAATCTAAGTCTTAGTGGCTCATGACTTGCGCTACCGATCCTTGGGTATTGTGTAGAAATTCAGTTATTTCACTTATTGATTCTTATTATTCTCATATGAGTTGTGTTGACTGTTATTTGGCTTACATAGCGGGTTGGGTTAGGTGCCATCATGACTAGTTGGATTTCAGATCGTAACAGATTGTCTACTTAACCACATCCCATGTTGCCGAGTTTTACCCTTTACATTAGATTGTGAGCATCTCTTGCATTTGCCTCTACTCCATCGGTCCATCATCAATCTTCTACTTTCTTTATCATCCTTTTCCTCCTCTATTTGCTTTTATGTTTCTATTTGAATGATTTACTTGCATTTTGCTCACTCTCACCCCCTTCCTTTGTATTGTCTCTTCTATTTGGTAAGGCCCTTCATCCTTATTTTCTAATACATTTCTTCTATATTGCTTCAATGTGTGCCCAAAATTGTTATATTTTGTGCATAATAATAGTTTTCATTCATACACAACCTCATGATTGATCAATTTTTCCCATTCATTTTTAATCATTATTTTGTTTGGATAGGACTGGTTTATGGACATTTCCATTCGAACTCTGGCAAAAGCTAGCTTCTCTTTCCTTGGTGTTGAATTGTCTGCTTTTAGAGGCCTCCCCACCATATTAGTAATTTTTATTAGAGGGTTCTGCCCCCACTTGATGTCTAACCCCTTCAATCTAGCCCGTACAGAAACTTTGTGTACAGACTGTTTGTTACATCAGGGCTCCATGGTTTTACAACCGCTAGTTTCCTGTCAAATATCCTAGTTCCCTCCTTAACAACCTTTGTTCTGTTTTCATTGTGTGAATCTGACAATGAACACCCCTCTATTAATTTGAGAACTTTTCTCTACCCCATAAGATCCCCAAATTCATTAGAAGAAATCTTCCATCACTATTTGCGATGGGTTTAAAACTATTGGCAAGGCCCCAATACCTTGAATTATATTTAGATTCCTATAATTTTTTGGTATTTACAGTTTAAGGCACGATCCTTGAGTGTTGACTTCCTCCCCTATTAGCTGCCTTCCCCCTTTAGATTTGGTGTTCCTCGTCATTGTCAATTCTCACAAAGAGAATCGCTCATTTCTAGAGAGAAGGACTCCTTAAACTCAAACTTAGTAAAAAAAAATTGTTGCAGCTAAATGAAACTAATAACTTCGCTAAAGGTGATCAATGTATTTTTTCAATGCAAAGTATGTAGCTGTAGAACTTTCGACGATTCTAGTTCCGCCCTGCAGAGTATAGATTTGTGTGATATGATCACTAAGAGTATGGATAATTTTTACTAGTGGAGATCATGTTATCACCTACGACACGCCAATATGAATTAGATGTGGTGCGCATAGAAATATTAGGTGGGAAAACAAAGGATCTAACAAACAAAGATTGGTTAAACTTGAAATTCTATTTTTTACTATGAAAGTCGGTACCACTCACGTGAAAATCCGATAGATGGCCTTACTTTAAAGCCACGAAGAAAGAGCACTGCTATCACAACCCAACTCCCACCGGAGCCGCAACAACACCGCCTAACACTACTTGCTAGGAAAGCCAATGGTACGAATTTGATAAAACAAGGTTTAATAACTCAACAACGGAAATATCATGAAATAACTGAGAAAGCAGCAGCAAAACTACTACAACCATCCCAATAATCTGGTGTCAACGGGTACATGAGCACTACTGATAAAGTTAATAAAGGAAAGAGAGTCAAGGTCTGCGGACAACATAGAAGCTACCTCGAAGTCTCCCATATACTGGAATCAACATGACTCTAACAATCACCACGTCCAAAAGTACCTAGATCTGCGCACGAAGTGCAAAGTGTAGTATGAGTACAACCAACCCTATGTACTCCATAAGTAATAAAACTAACCTTGGGCTGAAAGCAGTAGCGAGCCCAGATAAAATAGTCAGAGATCAATATCAATAACAACACAAGGTATAATGATGATAGTAACAACAAATAGCTCAAAGGAATTATCATATTCAGCCAGTTCACGTTACATGAATTTAGACATGCTTCCAAATATAACTGTTACAGTCCAGCATGGATAAGAACAAATTCATTTACTAGCTAGCATGAGAAAAATGCATCTCTATGCCTACATGTCAAATATACATGTCAAGATAATGATGTCACAGTAAAATTCTCAAATACTCTCACTCCTTGCACCCTCAAGGTGCCTGACTCATTAGCCCATATCATCATACACACACAATCACTGAGCACTGTAACTTTAACCATCTCCACTGCCGCAAATTAAGGTCCTTCTACTTGTATAGATGTTGGAGACTCCGATGGTCTGTATAGAACTTACATGGAATGCCGTACAGATAGTGCCTCCAAATATTTAGCTCATGAAAAATGGATGCTAACTCTAAGTCATGCACAGGGTAATTATTCTCATGAACCTTCAACTGTCGAGATGTGTAGGCAATCACCCTATCGTCCCGCATCAACACTGCACCAAGCCCAATATGCAATGCATCAGAATACACAGGATAAGACCCTGAACTCGTAGAAACACCAACATTGGGCTGTAGTTAATGCAGTCTTGAACTTCTAAAAGCTCACCCCGCACTCATATTCACCATAGAGGGTCCTGAAAGCTATCTGGAAAATGTCTGTATCCCAGATGTTAAACTGGTGATAAACCTCAAATCAATCTTCGAGAATACTCTAGCAGCTTGAAGCTGATCAAATAAGCCATCAATGCGCGGTAGTGGATACTTGTTCTTAAAGTTGAAAAGTTTGACCGTAGGTTGATTTTTTAGCTATCAAGTTTGGAATTTGAATTTGGAACTTGTAATAGGTCCATTGTGTGTTTTTATAACTTGTTTACAAAATTTTGTATAATTTGGAGTTGAATTGATAGGATTCGGACGCAGAGGTTGCAATTTTAGAAGTTCTTGAAATTCATGCGTTTTGGTGTTCGATTCGTAGTTCTAGCTGATATTTTATATTTTGATCGTGCGAGCGAGTTCATATGATATTTTTAGAGTTGTGTGGAAGTTTGATCTTGAGCCTGGGGCTCGTATGAGTTTCAGACATGTTTCGGAAGGTTTTGGATTGAATTTGGTATGTTGTCTCTGGTGTCGCATTTGCAAACACCAGGGTCGCAATTGCGACCTTAGCAGGGAATCGCAGGTATCGCAATTGCGATGCCTGGGTCGCATTTGCGATGTTGACTTGGGGCTAGGCTAGGTTCGCATTTGCAACAACTTTGTCGCTTTTGCGAGGGGAATAGGGTTCGAATTTGCGAATCCATATTCGCAATTGTCGGAATTTACCTAAGACTGTCAGTTCCGCAATTGAGAGCTTTTCTTCACAATTGCGTCATCTGCAACTAAACATAAGGTTTGAAAAGTCGGGATTTCATCTCATTCCTCACATTGCTCGGTAGGAGGCGATTTGGAGAGGAGATTTTCATCTATAAATATTAATTAATTCTAACCAATTTCCAACTATATTTAATTAGTATATCTTAGATTTAGCATCAAAACCATGTGAATCAAAGTGAAAATTTGTGAAACTTTATCATGTTTTTGAAAAATAAGGATTTGAGTTTTGAGAGCCGATTTGGACTTAGATTTTGAAAATAATCACATATATGAACTCGTGGGCTTATGGGTAGTCGAAATCTATCCTTGGACCTGAGTTTTGACCGGGCGAGCCTCGGGTTGACTTTTGTTGACTTTTTGGAAAAAGTGCAATGATCATAACTTTATATATTGTAACTTTTTTCCTTCAATTGTTTGATGATATTAAGTCAATTTTGGTTAGATTTGAGTTGTGTGGAGGCGAATTTTAGGGGAAAAAGATATTTTCGAGGATTGAGTTGGCGTAGTTAAGGTAAGTATATTGCCTAACTTTGTGTGGGGAAAGTGCCCCTTAGGATTTGGGATTGATTGTGTCATTTGTGCTATGTGAAAGCCGTGTACTCTAGGTAACGAGTGGTTACACGGGTTATATGTAGAATTTGGATGGTTTCGACTACTTAGACTCTTTTCATGCTTTAATTGAATTGCCATATCATGTTCTTAATGCTCATAGCCGATCTACTCGTACTTGTGTTAGTCTATCCTTACATTCCTTCCTTTAATTGACATTATTAACATTTGTTCTACATCTTACTTGAAATTTTTCTCTTATGCTTTAGTTGAAGCTGTTGCCTCTTTCATTATTACATGTTAGCTCTTGCATTGTTGATTTGTCATTATTTGAACTCATTATTATATGTTAGCTGTTCCATTGCGGATTTATCATTATTTTATGTCATTATTACATGTTAGCTCTTCCAGTTTTGATTTATCATCATTCGAAGTCATTGTTACATGTTATCTCTTCTGTTGATGATTATCCTTATTTGAAGTTATCATTACATATTATCTTTTCCATTGTGAGTTATTCTAATTTAATATCGTATTTGTACGTTATCTCTTTCATTGTTAAGTTATTGGTATTGAAGTTGTGAAAGTCGTTATCACATTGAGGCAAAGTTGTTAATTGTTTAGATATCCTTCTTGTTGGGAAATTTACATTCATCGATAGTGATATATTCTTGTACACATTGTGGTTGAGCCATGGGATATTGTTGCGGAAACATTGATGTTGTTGATTATCGGAAAGTTGTGGCATATGGGCACTTGTGGTGCGAGTTGTTATTTTGATGTGATATTGATGCGCACGTGGTGGTATAAGGATAGGGGTTAATGTGCATGGGGCGGCATAAGATGGACTTATGTGCGTGTTGCTGGTAAGGGAATTACTTGAAGCCATGCAGCATCATAAGGTGGGCTAAAGTGCGTGTAGCTATTTTGGGAAGAACATTTTCATACTATTTAAATGTAAGGCTCGCGGTGTCATAAGGTGTGCTAAAGTGCGTGTAGCTATTTCGGGAGAACGTTTTCAAAACTATTTAAATGTAAGGCTCACGCGGCGGTATAAGGAAAGATTATGATTAAAATTGAGAAAATGTGAATATAAGGTGGTACCTCAGTTGTGATTCTTGATATTTACGAGGTGGTACCTCGTTTATGATTCTTCTTGTATACGAGGCGCTACCTCATTTGTGATTCTTGTTGTTTATCTCATGTTGTAAGGAGTTATTGGTGAAACACTTCTTGTTGCTTTTATTCTTCCTTGCCTTATCAGTTTGGATTCATATTTGACTACGGTGGTTCTCTTTAATTTCTTTCTTTATGTTATATCAATGTCTGCAATGCCTGTATTATTCTATGTTATTAACTTGTTTCGTATCAGTTATTTCTCTGCTTTCCATTATTTCTCATTATTATGTTTTCATTCTGTTGTTTATATCCTAGTAGTTGTCTTAACCTGGCCTCATCACTACTCTACCAATGTTAGGCTTGATACTTACTGGTTACCATTGTGGTGTACTCATACTACGCTTCTGCACATTTTTTTGTGCAGATCCAGGTATGCCTGCTCGTACTTGACGTTAGTGTAGATTGTAGTTGTTTGTCGGAGACTTTAAGGTATACCCGCTCGGCGTTCACATGCCTCAGAGTCACCTTCCATTATACTTATCGTATTGTTGTTTCCTTTGTTGGACAATGTTATAGTATGTGTTTTGGAACATTCTATAGAAGCATATGACTTAGTCTCACTGGGTTTTGGGAGCATTGTAGTTGTGTTTTAGTTACCGAGATATTTATGGGAATTGTTAGTTTATATCATGATTTAGCCTTTGTTTCTTTCAATATCTCTCATTTGTTAGGCTTAACTAGTCGTAGAGACTAGGTACCATCACACGTCCTAAGGAGGGGAAATTAGGGTCGAGACAAGTTAGTATTAGAGCTTTAGGTTCATGGTTGTTACGAGTCTTAAGCAGGTTTATTAGGGTCTTGTGGATCGGTATGGAGACGTTTATACTTATCTTCGAGAGGCTATGAAATTGTTAGGAAAACTCCAATTCTTTAAATCCTTATCGCGCGAATTGGTTGACTTCGAAATCTAAATCTTTTGAATTTGTATTCGCTAATAGATGGTGAGTACATTCACTGCAAGAACCGAAGATCAAACACCTGCGCCCCCTTGCTAGAGCCACGAGAGGGCGAGGCCAGGGCAGAGGCTGAGGAGGGGCACGTGGTGCAGCTAGACCACTTGCCCGAACTGCGATGGAGGAGCCACATGTATCTCTAGTTGGGGGACAAGCACGCAAGGTGCCTGTTGCCACCCTCGCACTTTTGGAGGTCCTCGCATAGTTCTTAAGCATGTTCGGTACTCTAGCTCGGGCGGGTTTAATTCCATTTCCACAAGCCACATCTCAGGCTGGGGGAGGAGCTCCGATTCTCACAGCCCGTACTCCAGAGTAGTGGTTCCATGTTGATCAGGTCCCAAAGATTATGCCAGCGCAACCTATTGTTCCGATTCAGCCCGAGGTTAGGGCAATGGCATCTGAGGAGGAGCAGCTTAGACTTGAGAGGTTTAAGAAGTACCACCCTCCTACTTTCAGTGGCTTAGCTTTAGATAATGCTCAGGATTTTCTAGAGAAGTGCCATCATATTCTCTGCACCATGGGTATTGTGGAGATTAGTGGAGTTGTTTTTACTACATTGCAACTATCAGGAGCAACATATCACTGGTGGTAGATTTACGAGGAGGGTATCCAGTCGATGCAGGTTCACTTACATGGACATAGTTTCCAGAGATGTTCTTGAGAGGATGCGTTGCACATGGAGTTTGTGTCACGCCCCAACCTCGGGAGGCGCGGCCGGCGCTCAAAATGATGCCAAAAGGGGGATGAGATATTGTGCTTTATATATTCTGAATAAGTGATGTTTATAACCTAATGAACCTTGTCCTTGATGATAAGACAATTTTTCTTACTTTGTATTGTTGAATAAGCTGAGTTCTGACAGGGCCTAAGTGAGTGAAAAGCACAGAGTTTGTCATCATCAAAAAGGGAGAATTTGTTGGCCCAAGTACAGGTGATGTTTTGAAGACTGACAAAGGAACTCAGAAATGGACCAGGTCCATCCTTGTGAGGCACAGTTATGGTCAATTCAAACATGTGAGATGCACGTGAAGGAGATAAACCTCACTTACCAGCAGTGACATCTCCTGATACTGATCAAAAAGGTTGCATTATTAGATAAGGAAAAAGACTCCTTACTCAAAGAGAACACGGCTTAAGAAATGGATAGAGTTAGAGGTTGAGATCAACTAGAACTCTTCCACCAAGGAAGAGTAGCATCAGTATTCTAATCAATCTCTATTTACTAACTTCATAAATATCAGTGCTGTTCTCTTTTACAGGTAACACACATAAGCAGAAGTTAAACGCGAATTGAGAGCAAAATAGCAAGGCAATTTTGCAAGCATTTCGTGTATGATTCAAGCGTGCAAACCTGAAGCTACTTGAACCAGATAGAAGAACCAGTTCCAAGTGTCTGTCTTTATTCTAGTTCAATTGTAGTAGGTGTTTTCATATTGTACCTTTCAGATTTATCTAGAAGCAATTGTATTAGGTACGCAGAGTCTTCAAGTTATAGTTAACTTGAAGTTGTCGCAACAGTTGAGGTTGTGTGCCACAACGGGATTAGAGTTAATCCTAGGTTTATAAAAGAGTTTTTGTAAATGCAGTTTTTGGCTAAGTGATTTTAGTGGATAGTTTGGAAAAATCCCACTGGAAAGTAGGTCGTGGTTTTTTCACCTTTTGAGCCAGGTGTTTTCCACGTAAAATCTTTGTGTTCTTTAATTTCTGTACTTATTATTCCGCAAAAGTAGTAGTTGGAACACATAGAAGAACCAGGTCCTTTTATAATCAAGTTAAGCGAAAAATTGGGTACTACACAAATCACCCCCTTTTATGTGATATTGAAGTATAAAACATCAAGATTAGATGGAGGATTTGGATAGATAGGAGAGAATTAACTACCAACGTGTGAGTTGGTAGTTAAAACTTTGTTAGTTTGTTTATTTCATTGAGACCAGACCAGATAAGAATTTTATTATTTGTTTTCGTAGGTGATTAATAATATTTTTTTTTCACCGAAAAAAGAAGTTATTATAAGTTTTGCCACTCGTACCCTACTTAGTACAAAACCAAATGTGCACATGAGGGATATATGTGGAGCGTTTTCAATTGTGCCCAATTCTAGTTTTGGATCAGTTCCGAGAGGGTAGTGAACATTAGTTAATATTTGACAACACATTAGAGTTAGTTTAATGGCCATTTTTCATATTCAGGATTGTTTTCACTTTATCACGAAAAAACAAGGGCTGAATATGGTTCCATTATTATGATTTTGGTGTGTATTTACTTGTACAGGGAAGACTCTTTCTATATCAAACACGGGAGACAAACGCATGTGTTTATCCAGAGGTACAGTTGAATTTATACGTGGTTTATAGACAAGCGAATCAATTTGATTCCAAAATAATAAATAAATTAAATAAGAATGCAAGACCTAGCGTTGAAATCGAGATAAGACAACAAATAGCTTGGTTCCGAGAGCAGAACTTTCGAAGGCAGTAATAACAATATTAATAAGCAAGAAATAAAATGTTATTGAGCTTTTGATTAATATATAGCATAAGTTTGTCAGAAAATTTATCCCCCTACAATGGTTGTTGAAATCCCTATTTATAGTGGCACCTAGGGAACATGGTCCTAGCATCAAGCCACTCTTAAATGACAATGATGTGGGCCATTGAAGAATGTGTAACGACAGGCCATGAATTTCATATTCTATATAACACACTATGTATTTAATACTGTAGGATATTCATTATTGAATGTTATCGGGTGACAAGCACTCATTTCTCTTCATGAGCAACATCCCATTTGGGGGGCCTCCCGGTGCTAACCGAGATTGCTGCCCCGGTCTTGACTTCCATCGTTCTTGCTTTTCACCTATCTCAGGTTCCACGTGTCTCTTTATTATATGAGAATTTAATATGGACCGATTTTACCTTATACAGATAGTCCCATTGCTTTTCGGTGGCACATCCTTGCATCATCGGGAAGTTGGTAAAGATACCTTCCTAGGCGGAAAATTTACTAACTCCCTCTGAAAAGTTTCTAACGCTTGATTAGACGCACGTCTCTCAGCACTGAATGTCCGAACACACTTCATCCCACAATTCAGTAATACGTTTGCCGGTTCTCGAGGTAATCATGGCTACGATTTTAGCTGCCAATTCCTTTACTTATATGCTTCAATCTTCTTTTTTTACACTTCAAATTTTACAAACTCTTTGAAACTCTCTTCACTCAAGTCACTCTTGTTTTTATCCTCCTTCTTTAGAGAAACCCTTACTTCCTTCTGCCAACTATGGCCTCTTCTTCCAAGAACTCCAGTTATTCAAAGAACAAAGAAAGCACTGATGATGCTTCTCCTCCGGCAGTGAACACCATTATCCCCAAAGAGACTACTACATCTAAGGAATTCGAAGAGAAGTTCCCTTCTGCTAACTCCCGCACATGGGTTGTTGGTGTATACCCTACTTCCATCCATCCTTCTAGCATCCCTACTATGAAGGAAGATTGTTGTTGCCATGATTTGAACATCATAACTCCTGAATTAGCGGAGCGGGTAACCTTTACTAAGAAGGGTCTTACGTATGTTTACACGTAGCCCATCACTTTGGTCCCGTTCTCATTGAGCGGGGGACTTGACTCCGTAATCTTGGATTTTGCGTCCGCTATCAAGTCTGCTTGGCACAGGTAAGCCCTTTTGTGTGGCGTACGGTAGCTTGTCTTTGGTAGTTATGCCAGGAGACGGGAGAGGAGCTCTCCCTAGCTCGATTGATGAGTCTTTTTCCCCCAAGATTTTTTTGGGAGAATGATAAACTTCAGCAAACGTGGTCACCATGCTTTGCTCACCGGTATGGCTGCCGACAACGTCTGTGACTGGAAGGAGTGGTTTGTTGTGGTTACCGCTAGGGATATCATCCCAGCAAAAACCCATCCTTTACCGAATCATGGAATCATACATGTAGGTTCAACATCTATCTTTTCCCTAATTAAAGATTGCTTCGTGCAGTTACTGATCATTCTTTTCTCATTATTTCAGCAACTCGGTTGACACCATCAAGGGTTGAAGGCTTGGACCAGTGGGTCCAAAATATTTTGGACATAACCACGCCGGAGACCTGCTGATGGAAAGAACTGGCCCTCAAATATAGGTGGAAGGCCAAAAATTATGGCAAGTTGATTTTCAAACTTCTCTTGTTCCTTATCTCACATATAAGAAAACTGGCTAACTTTTCCTTTTATTGAATTCAGGTCTTCCGTAGAGCTCTTTTACCGTTCTTGAGGAGGACGTTTTGATTTATCTCGCAGATGCATCGAGGTTGTTGGAGGAGGCCATCGCCCTAACAGGTGTCGCTGGACCTACTTCCGTTGTGGGTGCTTCCTCTTTGAGTCACCTGTAGGAGAATAAGCAATAAAAAAGTGGACGTTCCTCTACAACCGAGGAAAAAAATAAAAAGGTGAAGAGCGCCATGCCCGAGCCATTCGCAGACACCTTGGTGATTGGCGATAATGGAGGAGCCCATGATGGAGGGGCTTCTCTACATAGAAGACTATGACCTTCATCAATTCAACAGACTACTCAATATGTTGAGCTCGTTACACCAACCGAGGATGAGGTCCATGCGCTCTAGGGTGAGAGTGATATAGTAGAAGATGCCTACTCTCGCTTACGGGCCGTAGTCGCTGCTCCCGGTACCATGAGGCTGGGTATGGGATTTTCTGCCTTTGGTTGGCGAGCAACCAATAAATAACACTGCTTTTGTCGCAACTGCTTTTCAACCCACAACGCCCTCAGCTTCATGTCCTTCTTCGCCAATCGTGCTTTTTCCACCAGCAACTGCTAAATCATCTCCACCGGTCGTAGACGCCTAAGAGGAGGATGTTTCTCCTTCCCAGTCCCCATTCCATGGGAACTTGGGGCATAACAACCTGCCCCTCTCCGAAGATCCTTAGAGAATAAGGAGAGTTTTCCTCTCGGTCTCTACCCGGTGCTATCTGCTATATCGGCCGGCGGAAGTTGCCTATTACCTGATTCCTCTCATTTTAGAGAAAGATAGGAATACAATACAGTCACTCTCCGGAGATTGTATGGTAAACAATGCCATGCACAACGGAAAAGCAGTATGATCTTTGTTCGCTTTGCCATTCCTTTTATCTCTGCTATGACTGGTTTCTTAATTTGAACTTTCGCTTTGCAGGCTAACTTCCTTTCTTATGAGGGCCTTTAGAGGTTTATCCTTGATTAAAAAAAAACTTACATCCGAGCGGGATCAAATTGATGCTTGCCTCCCTACACTGGAAACACAAGTTATCGACGCCATTGAGTTGGAGGCTCGATCGTAGCAAAGCGAGCAAAAGGTGGTGACCCTTACCCAAGAGGCTGCCCTGTTAAGGGTAAAATTTCAAGAGGCCAAGGCGATGTTGGTTGAGGTCCAAACTGATGTTCATGCTTCCACCGATCGCGAGACTGCATCCACTGAATGAATAAATAATTTGGAGGCATCCTTGAACTCTAAAGTTGAAGAAGCTGCTGCCGTGGAGGAGAAGCATGCTCAGATGGAAGAGAGGTATAACAAGTTCATGAAGCATAATAAAGGTTATAACTACATTATTCGTGATCTTGATGTTAGCCTTCAAGTCGCAAGAAACCGAGCGGAATAACCTTTCGACCGAGTTTTCCAGCTTAAGGTAGAGCTTCAGTTCCGAGCGACTTCCCTCATTGTTGAAAAAACATATTTTAAGTACAGCATGAGGAGAAAAACCTTGGATGAGGCCAAAGCGGGTGTCATTGACTTTGATGTCGAGATCACCAAGGCCCGTGACCTGGAGTCAATTGCCCGAAGGGATCTCCTGGTCGAACCTGATGCGACTGACTCTTCTGGTTTCGGTTCTGAGTTCTCGAGAACTGAAGAGGAACTTGAAGGGATGATGATGAAGGTCAGGATGTTGAGCTGGTGGCTGATCCACCTACTTCTCCTGGGGCCGGAGATGTTCTTCTTCCCCCGGCTTCCGGGGATGCAGTAATTTAGATTTTTGCTTTCTTTTCCTTTTTGTTTTCCCCTTCATAATTTTGTACTTGTGCTTCTCGGCACGTTTGGTATATAAAAGATTTTTTGTTCAAGTATTGTGCAAATTTTTCTCTTTGCTTCGAGTTATGAGGGGTTTCAGGTGTTTTCTTTCCCTGATAGTATTTGGATCACGGGCATGAATTCTTCCGGAACCAACTTTTTACTTTGAGGGTTTCATAAGAGAGGGCCCTCTTATGTTTACCGTGCTCTTGAAGAGGACGTCTCATGTTCATTACAACGCTAGCACTTGAAGTACTTGATTAACTTTCAAATGATACAATTAATTCATTGTTCGGACAAGAAACAAGAAAAAAAATAAAAGGACATTATTTTATTCCTTTCATTTTCAAAAGTACATAAGCATTCGTTGTGCTGAAAAAGACTATCTAACTGTCCCGTAATGTCATTGCTTTCATGCCTTGTCTTCCAAAGGTCTTACTTCTGTTGACGATGTTTTCTCTATAGTATGCTTTTTGTTACTTTCTCGTTAAAAACCATGCCACAATAACCCAATTGGTTCAAAAACTGGACGAATGGAAAAAGAGTGCATCACATACTTTCAGTATAGGCGGTGCTCATCAGCAATAGTGTACGCTCTAGTTGCTAGACAACTTTACTCTGCCTTGATTTTCCAATTCATATGATTCTTTCCTGGTGACAGCTGAAACCGAGTAGGGGCCTTCCCACATTGGACCCAGCTTTCATGCGTTAATCTCTCGGGTATTTTGGGTCACTTTCCTTAAAACCAAGTCTCCCGCTTTGAGAAAATGGAGATTGGCTCATACGTTGTAATATTTTTCCATTCATTATTTTTGGGCCGCATCCTTATATGTGCCAGGTCCCTGCGTTCGTCGAGTAGCTCCAATCTGACCATTAATGCTTCATTGTTTGCTTCTTCATTCGTCCGGAAGTATCTCATGGTAGGTTCCCCTACTTCCACCGGGATCAAGGCTTATACTCCATATACGAGAGAGATGTGTCTCCCCCATGCTTGATTTAGTCGTTGTTCAGTATGCCCATAGCACTCCAGGTAGCTCTTCAGGCCATTTGCCTTTAGTTGCTTCTAATCTCTTTTGAGATTTTGAATAATTAATTTGTTCGTTGATTCCGCATGTCCGTTTGCGCTTGTGTGGTATGGCGATGATGTGATTCTTTTGATTTTAGGGTCTTCAAGGAATTTTGTGACCTTTGCACCTATAAATTGTGGCCCGTTGTCACAAGCTATCTCTTTTGGTATCTCAGACTTGCAAATTATGTTCTCCCACAAGAATTCGACTACTTTGTGCTTACTGATTTTCTGGTACAGACCTGTTTCAATCCACATAGAAAAGTAATCAGTTAAAATCAAAAGAAATCTTACCTGATCGGGAGCTGGCGATAGGGGGGCGACTATGTCCATCCCCCATTTCATTAACGACCAGGGCGACAAAATGGAGAGCAATGGCTCTGCCGGTTGATGCACGAACGATGCGTGGCGTTGACACTTATCGCATTTCTCAACATAAGCTTTAGCGTCTTGTTCCATCCAGGGCCAGTAGTAACCTGCCCTAATTAGCTTTAATACATAAGAATATGTGCCCGAGTCATTTCGAACGATTCCTTCATTAACTTCTCTAACGATGTAATTAGCTTTGGAGGCTCCTAAACATCAAGCCAACGGGCCTTGAAAAGACTTTCTGTAAAATTGGCCTCCCCTGAAGCAGTATCGGGCTGGTGTAGTGTGCAGCGCCCGGGATGCCTTGGGATCTTCAGATTGTTTTTCGTGCTCGAGATAGTCAATGATCTCATTCCTCCAGTCCCAGACCAAATTGGCCAAGTTTACTTCATAATAGTCGTCCACATCCAACACCGAATGCATATAACTGCACCATCGTGCCAAAGTCTGATCCCTTCATTTTTATGAACGAGCCCAGATTTCCTAGTGTGTCTGCTTCCGTGTTTTCTTCCTTCGGGATGTGTGCCACCACCCAAAATCCATTAATGGTCGTGATGGCACCGGACACCACTGTCAGGCTAGCCAACACTAAATAGTTAATTAAATCCTCATTTTTAATATCTCTGAAATCGTAAGTTTCCTTCAATGTAACTAGTAAAAGATAATCTTTACAGAATAAATAAAAATGTTTACAATTGCAAAACCGAATATCCCACAATTATTCTAGAACCCGGTGTTACAAGTGCATGAGAAATTACTAGGAAATAAAATGAAATACAGTAACTGTCCAGAATACAAATTGGACAGAAAAGAAAACGCAAATACTCTGAAGGAGACACTACTGGCTGCGGATCGGCTCATAGGATGCAACTCACCTAAGTCTCCGTATCAACCATGCCGCCGCGTCCACTAGGCTACAAGACATACATGTGCCTGTACAATAAAATGTACATTAAGTGTAGTACGAGTATGAAAATAATATGTACCCAGTAAATATCCCGTCTAACCTCGAAGAAGTAGTGATGAGGGGTCGACTTCGACCCTTACTAGTGGTCAAATAATATCAGGTACAGTAAAGGAGTGAATAAATATGAGACACAGTAAGTATATGAACAAACTAGTATAGAATACGCTTACAATTCCCCTCTTTGCAATTTACTCAGCTATCAACTAGCAAGTTCCCTCCGTAACCAGAGCATATACATAGATATAGTGGATTTCATCAAAGAAGTTGTCATGATTCAAATCAGGGAAAATCCCTCAGATATACTGACTTCTTGCCAAATATAACACACGATTCCATAAGGATAATATATGTAGGAAATGCCGAGGCGTACTACTCGATCCAACATAAAAGTAAACTGTGCACTGCCGAGGGTCGAACGACGCGAACAATAGATGCATCTATTGACCTACCGAGGCGAACGGCCCGATCCCATATGAGTAATAGAAGGAAAATAAACCGCACGCGAATCATACGTGCGACGCAGTAAAATATAAATTTAACATTAAAATCATATCTCTTTCTTGATTTTTTCAAAGTAAGGGAAATTCAGCTCGTAGCTTTTTAAGGGAATTACCCCGCTCGCGAAACATACATGCGACGCGGTTACACATAGATTTCTTAAGCTATTATAATATTCCTCAATTTTTTTTCGAAATTACAAAGTTCAAATGAAACCTTTTAAATCTTAAATTCTCTGATTTCAACTCCTTTAAGAACATTTAATAAGCAAGCTCAATCTCGCTCCCTCTCAAGGTAGACAATAAACATAAATCAATAACAATATCAATAAGGCGTGATGCAAGCCTAAAACTACTAGGACATAGGCATAGTCTCGTCACCTCGTGCGTATGTATCCCCCACAAATAGAATCACATTATAATAATTTAGTTCACCTATTGGGTTAATTCCCTCTTACAAGGTTAAAAAGGAGACTTACCTCGTTCCGAAGTTCCACAACCGGCTCCAACGCCATTCTAGCACCTCAAACCGATGCGCAACGCTCCAAAACTAGCCAAACAATGCGCAATAATGAAAATACATTCTAATACTCATAACAATTCCATTTACAACAATTCTCTACTCCGCTCGGAAAGTTGAATAAAACCACCCTCAGGCCCACGTGCCCGGATTCCGAAATTTTTTGAAGATAAACATTACCCATAAAATTACGAACTCAAATATATGGTTTATTCTCAATTTCATGCCCAAATTCGTGGTCAAAATCAAAAAAATATGAATTTCTAGGTTTTCTTTCAAATCCCACAATTTCTACTAATTTTCATGTTTAAATCCGTATATAGACAATGTATTTAACTCACAACTAGTAGAAATCACTTACATCGTGTTTGATGATGAAAACGGCACTCCAAAATTGCTCCAAAATCGGCCCCCATGGAAGAAGTGAAGTAAAAATGAGCCAAACCCCTGATTTAGAGAGATCACTACCCAGGCGACCCTTCATCGCGAACGCAGAACATACCTCGAGTTCGCGAAGCTCACAACCCTCATGCCCAGAAATCCTTCTTGGCGAACGCGGCAAGCCCCTCACATTAGGGAAGCACAATCTGCCTCAGCCCCCCAGCTCTTCTACGTGAACGCGAGACAGGGCCTGCGAACGCGAAGCTTTACCCACTAGCCCTTCGTGAACACGTCTCCTCACTCACGAACGCGTAGAACAAAAAGAGTCCAGTCCAATTTCCTTCTTCGCGAATGCATGAGGCCCTTCGTGTTCGCGAAGAACAACATCCTTACCAGCAAACCAACAATAGCAGCTTAACCAAAATTGCCCCGAAACCACCCCGAAACACACCCGAGGTCCTCGGGACCCCATCCAATCAGACCAACCAGTCCCAAAACATGACACAAACTTGCACGAGGCCCCAAATCACATCAAATAATGCAAAATCACGAATCGCAACCCAAACCAAGCTTAATGAACTTTAGAACATCAAACTTCTATATTCGACGCCGAAACCTATCAACCCACGTCCGATTAACCTCAAATTTTGCACACAAGTCATATTTGACGTTACGATCCTACTACAACTTCCAGAATCGGATTCCGACCTCGATATCAAAAAGTCCTTCCTGTCAAACTTCTCAGAAACCTTCAAATTTCTATCTTTCGCCAAATGACTCCAAAATGACCTACGTACCTCCGAATCCACTTCCGGACGTGCTCCCAATACTAGAATCACAATACGGAGCTATTTCCAGACTCAGAATCCTAAACGGACATCGATAACATTGAATTGCACTTCAACCCAGATTTATGAGATTCTTCCAAAAAGCTAACTTCCACAATAGGCGCCGAAACGCTCTCGGGTCATCCAAAACCCATTCTGAACATACGCCCAAGCCCAAAATCATCATACGGACCTGTTGGAACCTTCAAATTGTCGTTTACACAAAAATCTAATCTTAGTCAATTCTTCTAACTTAAAGCTTCCGAAATGAGAATTTCCTTTCCAAATCAACTCTGAACTTCTCGAAATTCAATTCCGACCACGCGTACAATTCATAATACCTGAAGTGAATCTGCTCAAAGCCTCAAACCGCCGGACGACGTGCTAGAGCTCAAAACGACTGATCGGGTCGTAACATTCTCTCCCACTTAAACATACGTTTGTCCTCGAACGCTCTGAGAACTGCTCTGGAGTTGTCTGAAATCATTGTTTAACACCCCGTTCACCTACCCGTGGTATCACAACTTAGTTGGGCACATTTGCTCGAGCAATTCTTAAGAGTCCTCTTTCATTTAGTCAAATTAGCCTTAGAGTCGAATTCCAACATCCGGAATACTCTGTCAGGCATGCTTCCACCATATGAACACCGTATAATTCACCACACAATACACCTATACATGATTGCGTACCTTTGCTGATTCCACACTATGCACTGCATAACTCACATAACCATAACAACGTCCTCTGATAACAATAGCCGAAATTTCACGAATTCGATGCTCCCAATGTATCTCATGACATATATAAGTCATGTTCCAACTCCTGCAATACCGCCACGACCGAAGAGATGCGTAGAAATTCATAACCGACTGCCAATTCAATAATTCATTGAGCCTCTCCTCTTGGCAAGAACCATTGCTTCATTATGAACCAAATAACTATATTTGCTCTTTGATACACTTTATATAAATCTGACCGCACTGATCCTAGGTCCAATAATCTCGTCTCACCCAGTATAAGTTGCCCAGGTAGTGAGCCACCTCAAACACTACCAAAATTTCTCATATGATGCCACAACGTGCCAATAAGCTACAACTCGAATGTGATACATAGGGAAAACGAACTCTGGAAAGAACTACTCAACCCACGTAACTAATTAGACAACCAAAAAGGTGTCATGAACCTTCCTCAGAAAACTAAACATAATACACAAAAATAATCATAGGGGGTTGTACTCAACGTTACACTGTTGCGGCGTGCAACTCGATCCTAGCAACATATCTATGGCGGCGTGCCACCTGATTCATTCATAATAATCTATAAGGAATTACTTACTGAGCAAAAATGTTCATACCTGTGAAATACTCGAATCTCAACCACAAGCACATGAAGTGCATAATGAAATTTCTGGGGGGACAGATAGCGTCAGACTCTACAAAACTCAAGCACGACTAAGGCGCAATAAATTATCTGCATCTCGACCTCTGATAGCTTAACCACCGCATGACACCGCGACCTCTGATAGCCGCTTCTCCGGCACTATTTCACTCTACCCTGCCCCAAAGGCTAATTGAAGACAACCATAACACAGGCGAACTTAACATATTCAACAAGGACAATGACACTACATCACAGATGAAAATTCCACCATGCTAGAAAATACCAAGTATCGTTCTCCATTGACAAATCTGAACATTTATAGTCCGATTGCCTTTTCCTCTGCCGGAAATAAAACATCGATCTCTGAATCATGCATTGAGCAACCCTCTTTTCAAGTGATTCACTGCCCCAACAGTAAGGCAAGTATCTCACCATCACCTCAATATTGTGCGATAACAATTCATGAGCATCATAGCAACCTGTGCATAACCTCAAAGCTCTTAGAAGTACAACTACTGAGCTAAAATGATAGAATATCCTTGTGCAAGGTGACGCCAATATCCCAATCAACTATGTAGGGAGAAACATACCGCACCATATATGTAGTACCATTAATTTCCTAATTTCCCGATTTATAACTAGCATTTCACGTTGCATAAGATTGAATGGGAAGGAAATGAAGGCACAAGCCTCAAAGGAATCAGATCGCACGATGAGAATCAAGAAGGAAAGTGCTCCTAATAGCCCTGTAGCCTGTCGAAGATAAGCATAGACATCTCCGTACCGATCCGCAAGAATCTACTAGACTCGCTCATGACTCGCGAGACCTAAGTGAACCTAATGCTCTGATACCATGTTGTCACGACCCAAATTCCATTAAAGGTCGTGATGGCTCCAGACACCACTATCAGGCTAGCCAATACTAAATAGTTAACTAAATTCTCATTTTTAATATCTCTGATATCATAAATTTCCTTCAATGTAACTAGTAAAAGATAATCTTTACAGAATAAATAAAAATATATTTACAATTGCAATACTGAATATCCCATAATCATCCCAGAATCCGGTGTCACAAGTGCATGAGCAATTACTAAGAAATAAAATAAAATACAGTAACTGTCCGGAATACAAATTGGACAGAAAAGAAAACACAAATACTCTGAAGAAGACTCTGCTGGCTGCGGATCAACTCATAGGATGCAGCTCACCTATGTCTCCTTATCAACCATGCCGCCGTGCCCACTAGGCTACAAGACATACATGTGCCTGTGCAACAAAATTTACATCAAGTGTAGTTTCAGTACGAAAACAACACGTACCCAGTAAGTATCCAGTCTAACCTCGAAGAAGTAGTGACGAGGGGTCGACTTCGACACTTACTAGTGGTCCAATAATATCAGGTACAGTAAAAAAGTGAATAAATATGAGACATAGTAAGTATATGAAACAAACAAATATAAAATACGTGGTATAATTCCCCTATTTGCAATTTACTCGGCTCTCAACTAGCAAGTTCCCTCCGTAACTGGAGCATATACATAGATATATTGGATTCCATCAAAGAAGTTGTCATGATTCAAATCAGAGAAAATCCCTCAGATACAATGGCTTCTTGCAAAATATCACGCAAGATTCCATGAGGATAATATATATAGGAAATGCCGAGGCATGCGGCCCCATCCAACATAAAAGTAAATTGTGCACTGCCAACGGTCGAACAATGCGAACCATAGATGCATCTATTAACCTGCAGATAGATTACACATAGATTTCTTAAGCTATTATAATATTCCTCAATTCTTTTCGAAATTACGAAGTTGAAATGAAGCCTTTAAATCTTAAATTCTTCGATTTCAACTCCTTTCAAACATTTAATAAGCAAACTCAATCTCACTCCCTCTAAAGGCAGACAATAAACATAAATCAATAACAATAATAAGAAGGCGTGATCTAAGCCTAAAACTACCCGGACATAGGCATAGCTAGTAGCTACGTATGGACTCTCGTAACCTCGTACATATGTAGCCCCCATATATAGAAGCACATAATAGTTTAGTTCACCTATGGGGTGAATTCCCTCTTACAAGGTTAGAAAGGAGACTTACCTTGCTCCGAAGTTCCATAACCGGCTCCAACGTCATTCTAGAAACTCAAACCGATGCTCAACGCTCCAAAACTAGCCAAATAATGCGCAAACCAATAAAATTATATTCTACTACTCATAACAATTCTATTCACAACAATTCCTAACTCCGCTCGGAAAGTCGATAAAAACTACCGTCGGGCCCATGTGCCTGGATTCTGAAATTTTTCGAAGATAAACATTACCCATAACTTGTGAACTCAAATGTATGGTTTATTCTCAATTCCATGCCCAAATTTGTGGTCAAAATCCAAAAATATGAATTTCTAGGTTTTCTTCCAAATCCCACAATTTCTACTAATTTTCATGTTTAAATCCATATATAGACCATGCATTTAACTCAAAACTAGTAGAAATCACTTACCTCGTGTTTGATGATGAAAATGGCACTCCAAAATTGCTCCAAAATCGGCCGCTATGGAAGAAGTGAAGCAAAAATGAGCCAAACCCCCTAATTAAAGAGAACACTACCCAGGCGACCCTTCATCGCGAACGCGAGGCACGCCCAGAAATCCTTCACGGCGAACGCAGCAAGCCCCTCGTGATCACAAAGCACAATCTGCCTCAGCCCCCTGCTCCTCTACGCGAACGCGAGATAGGGCCGCGAACGCGAAGCTTTACTGCCAGCCCTTCGTGAACGCATCTACCCACTCACGAACGCGAAGAAAAAAAAATCCGAGTCCAATTTCCTTCTTCGCAAACGCATGTGGCACTTCGCGTTCGTGAAGAACAACATCCGCACCAGCAAACCAGCAACAACAGCTTAATTAAAATTGCTCCGAAACCACCCTGAGACACACCGAGGCCCCCGAGACCCCATCCAGTCACACCAACCAGACCCAAAACATGACACGAACTTGATCGAGGCCCCAAATCACATCAAATAACGCCGAAATTATGAATCTCAAGCCAAACCAAGCTTAATGAACTTTAGAACTTCAAACTTCTACATTCGATGCCGAAACCTATCAATTCACGTCGATTGACCACAAATTTGGTGCACAAGTCATATTTGACATTACGGACCTACTCTAACATTCGGAATTGGATTCCGATCCTGATATCAAAAAGTCCACTTCCGGTCAAACTTCTCAAAACCTTCAAATTTTTAACTTTTTCCAAACGACTCCAAAATGACCTATGGACCTCCGAATCCACTTCTGGATGCGTTCCCAATACTAGAATCACCATACAAAGCTATCCCAAAACTCGGAATTCCAAACAGACATTGATAACATTGAAATGCACTTCAACCCAGATTTATGAGATTCTTCTAAAAAGCTAACGTCCACAATAGGCACCGAAATGCTCCCGGGTCTGCCAAAACCCGATCCGGAAATACGCCCAGGTCCAAAATCATCATACGGACCTGGTGGAACCTTCAAATCCTGATTCCGAGGTCGTTTACTCAAAAATCCAATTTTAGTCAATTCTTCCAACTTAAAGCTTCTGAAGTGAGAATTTCCTTTCCAAATCAACTCTGAACTTCCCGAACTTCAATACCGACCACGTGTACAAGTCATAATACCTTAAGTGAAGCTACTCAAAGGCTCAAACAGCCGGACGACACACTAGAGCTCAAAACAACCGGTCGGGTCGTTACAGTGTGGGTAATTGACCATTCTCTGAATCGTGCGAGTAAAACCTTGACTTTCGTTACATATTGTTGCAAGCGTTCCTCTTTGGTATCGAAGATTCGGTAGTCCTGAGTAACTATAATTTTTTAATCACATTTGATTTTTATGACCTCGGAATCTAGTCCCCGGGCTAGCTCAAGTCCTGCAATCAAATCCTCTTAGGCGTGATTAGTACTACACCTTAGGATTTCTCCCGAAGGCGTGATTAGTACTACACCGAGCCAAACCCTTTCACATTGGAAGATCCATCCCTGAACAAGGTCCAGACTCTCGATGTCGATTCTGATACCATCACCGCTTCTTTGGTAGCCAAAGGCAGCAATCCTGGACCGAAATCGGCCACGAAGTAGGCCAAAACTTGTGACTTGATCGCAGTCCTAAGTTTATACTCTATGTCAAATTCACTCATTTCGACTGCCCATTTGGCAAGTCAAACTGAAAGTTCAGGTTGGTGAAGGATATTCTGCATTTGAAAAGTTGTCACCACGACTATCGAGCGATATTATAAATAAGGCCTAAGCTTTCAAGCGACGACTACGAGAGCTAGGTTTGGTTTTTCGAGGTGTGGGTAGCGAGTTTCCGCCCCCGTTGAAATTTTACTAACATAATAAATAAAAGACTGTGTACCTTCGTCTTTACAGATTAATAAGACACTTAGAGCCATCTCCGAGACCGCTAAGCAAATACATAATTGTTCGCCTTCCTCGGGTTTCGATAGTAAAGGAGGGCTCGATAAATACCTTTTCAAATCTTTAAGGTCCTGCTGTCATCATTCAAAAAATTTCTTCTTCTTCAGAAGTAAGAAGAAGTTATGGAACTTCTCTGAAGATCGAGAAATGAATCTGCTTAAGGCGGCCGGCCTTCCTGTCAACCTTTGAACCTCTTTCATGTTTGATAGCTGGTCAGGGATGCCCTCGATGCCTTTAATTTTTTCTAGATTGGCTTTGATCCTCCCTGTGTGATACTAGGAAGCCCAAGAACTTACCAGAGCTGAGTCCGAATGCACACTTTTCACGGTTAAGCTTCATGTTGAGCTTCCTTAATATGTCGAAGATTTCTTCTAGGTGTTTAAGATGATCACCTCTGTTCAACTACCTAACGAGCATATCATCTATAAATTTCCATGGTGTTCCCAATTTGTTTTTCAAAACATTTTTTACAAGCCTCTGATAAGTGGCTCCGGCGTTCTTAAGCCCGAAAGCCATCATATTATAGATATATGTGCCGAAATTCATTATGAACGAAGTCTTTTCCTGATCCTCCAAGTTCATTTTGATTTGGTTTTACCCGGAACATGCATCGAGGAAACTCATCAACTCATGCTCGACCATCACATGAATCATTTGATCAATCTTAGGCAATGGGAATGACTCTTTTGGGCACGCCTTATTGAGATCCTTATAATCTATGCACATGCGAAATTTTTTATTCTTTTTTGGAACTACTACTACGTTAGCTAGCCTGTCACGACAATTTACCTCCTGGACTGAACCAATATCAAGCAATCGAGTTACCTCTTCTTTGACGAATTTGTTTCTAACCTCGGCAATAGAGTATTTCTTCTGCCTTACCGGAGGGATGTTAGGATCCAAGATTAGCTTATGCACAACCAATTCTGGTGGAATACATGTCATATCCGTATGCAATCACACAAAACAGTCAACGTTAAGTTTAAGAAATTCAATAAATCCTAACCTGAGCTCGGGGTTTAGTCCTACCCCCAAGTAGAACTTCCTATCCAAGAATTTGTCAAACAATGAGACTTTCTTGAGTTCTTCCGCTATGGATTTGGTTGCATCTATTTCTTCTAGTACCTGAAAATATCTTAGTACCTGATAGGATTCTGACGAGTCCTCCCCTCTATTGTCTTCGTTCGTCTTGAGAGCAGGCGCCGGTTCTTGTAATTGCTATATTACGCTCCTTGCCCTTGCTACTTGAAACTGTGATCGTGTTCATCTTCCTTACTGCCTGTTGGTCTCCTCTTATCTGTTAATTCTCTCCGAAGTTGGGAATTTCAATAGTTGGTGGTATGTTGACAGCACAACCTTCATCTCGTGCAACCATGATCTTCCAAGAATGATATTGTAACCCATATCGCCGTCTACTACTTCGAAAAAGGGTCATCTTCATTACCCCTTTGATATTGGTAGACAGCAGAACTTCCCCTCATGTTGTTACACTTGCTAGATTGAACCTGGCGAGGAGCTTTGTGGAAGGAATAATGCTTCCGGTTAGCTTGGCTTGTTCCAACACTCTCTATTGGATAGTGTGGGCTGAACATCCTAGGTCTACAAAAACACGTTTAATCTTAAAATCTAAAATATTAAGAGGGATTACCAAGTCATCGTTGTGTAGTAGTTGGAGTCCATCTGTGTCCTCCGCGAAGGTGAAGTCATCCTCAGCGACTTCCCGGAGTCTCTTACTACGGGTCACCGATACCTTCGTCTTTTTCGCTGCCGAAAAAGTTACACCATTAATCTCGTCCCCTCAAAAATAATGTTGATCGCCAGACAAAGGGGAATTTTTTCCCGGTTTTGAGGGTTCCGCATTATCCCGATTATGATCATAGTTGTTTTTAGCTCGGTCACTTAAGAACTCCCTAAGATGTCCATTTTTCAACAATGTCGCCCCATCCCCGCATAGATGTTGGCAGTCCCCAGTCCGGTGACCGTTGGTCCCATGATACTCACACTATAGATTAAGATCCCTCTGACTGGGGCAGATCTTATCAGCCTCGAGAAACATGCTTCTTTAATGTTCCTCATTGCCGACACTAGTTCTACTATACTGACGTTGAAATTGTATTCAAATAGCATGGGGTAGGTAGAGTACTAGGTCCTGTTACCTCTCTGTATTGCAACGATCTATTATTTTGGTCTCGATCCGCTCTCCTATTGGTAGCGAACCTATTTGCCCATCGGAAACCTCTACCGTCCTTCGACCCTTTCGTAGGGCAAAAACCATCCTCTAGAAGACCGTCGGTCTCTATCGAAATCATCCTTCAACTTCTCCTTATTCTTCTCCCGATCTCGACCCTTGGTTGATTCCGGAAAATCGAGCTAGTCATCCTCAATTCTTATCTTTCTCTCAGACCGGTTGTGAACATCCGCCCATGTTGTTGCTTGAAACTCGAGCAAACCTTCATTCAATTTTTGGGAAATGTTGTAACTCCTCAGATTCGGTCCTTTAGTAAATGCCTCAGTGCCCATTCGCCTGGCACGACCGGTAGCAGCATGCTTTCCTTCTGGAATCTCGTCATGAATTCTCGCAGAAATTCAAACTCTCCTCAGACAATTCTAAATATGTTGCCTTTCGGGCATGTACCTTCTTTTCCACGGCATGGGCCTTGATAAAAGAATCCGCGAGCATCTTGAAGGAATCAATTGAGTGCTCGGGTAAGAGTGAATACCACGTTAGGGCGCCTTTCATAAGGGTTTCCCCGAACTTTTTCAACAAGACAGACTAAATTTCGTGTGGAGCTAAGTCGTTTCCTTTCATCGCCTTTGTATAAGTGGCGTTGTGCTCTTAAGGATATGAAGTCCCATCATATTTTGGCACGTGTGGGATCTTGAACCGCTTAGGGATCAACTCCGGTGTAGCGCTTGGTTTGAACGACAACTATGTGTATTTCTTTGAATCCGGTCCTTTCAATATTGGCGGTGCTCCTGGGATTGGGTCTATTCGGGCGTTTATTTCCCTCATAAAATACATAAGCTCGGTTTAAAAGGGATCATTCTCATTTTTGTTACTGGATCCACTACCGTTCCCCGGAGACCTGTCGAAGCCGACTTCGCCCCTCGGGCTGTTGTTATCAACCCTTTGTATTGTTTGGTTTGCGGGAGCACCGACAGGGACTGGACCTCGTCCATTTGTGTTGTTGGAAGCACCTGACAACGCCTACCTTAACTCCGTCATGACCTGATCCTGTTGCGAGAGATGGCCCATAATAGCCTTTTGTTGCTCCCTCATGATTCTTATTATTTCAACGACGTGCTCGTCTTCAGCATCATCTGGGGTCGCCACCTGAACGTGTCATGGATATTGCCCTCCATGGACCGGCGTGGCCTCATCCCCCTCGTTCCGAGTAACATTGATCGAGTCTTCGTGTTGAGGCTGATTTCCTGGGACCTCAACATTGTATGTGACGTTGACATTGTTATCTGCTATTTTTATGATTTTTTGCTAAGAAACAAAGAATCAAACAGGTTAGTAATATATGCAAGGATCAACTCAATTACGCAACTATCTAAGCCCCACGGTGGGCGCCAAACTATTACCTGGAAAACAGTACAGTTGAATTTATACGTGGTTTATAGACCAACGAATCGATTTGATCCAAAAATAATAAATAATTTAAGTAAGAATGCATGACTTAGCGTTGAAATCGAGATAAGACAACATATAGCTTGCTTCCGGGAGCAGGACTTCCGAAGGCAGTAATAACAATGTTAATAAGCAAAAAATAAAATGTTATTGAGCTTTTGAATAGGATATAGCATAAGTTTGTTAGAAAATTCGTCCCCCTACAATGGTTGTTGAATCCCTATTTATAGTGGCACCTAGGGAACAAGGTCCTAGGATCAAGCCTCTCTTAAATGACAGTTATGGAGGCCATTGAAGAATGTGTAATGGCAGGCTATGAATGTCATATTCTATATAACAGACTAGGGGTGTGCATAGGTCGGGTTGGTTCGGATTTTCCAATTACCAAACCAAATTAATTGTATCGGGTTATTAAATCTAAAGACCACCAAACCAATAAAAGTCGGGTTTTAAAATCTCGGTTTTCTCGCTTTTTTCGGGTTTTCGGGTTTTTTCGAATTTTTTTTCATAAAGTCTTCATAGCACAAAACATAGAATTTGTGCTCCAAATATTTCTTTAATCCTAGTAAGACAGAACTATATAAGGTGTTTTTCAATAAAATAACATAATTATGGGATGATTCATGGTATTGTACTAAAATATTCAACAATAAAGATAATAAAATCGCATAAAATAAATATTGTTAATAAGCCATAATGAAAACAAACATAATTTAAAATTACTAGTAAGTTGCTAAAATAAGTACGACTAATAAGTACTATTATTTACATGATTAAACACTAAAAGAAAAGTAAGTTATGCATTTTATCTAAACCATGAAAAAACTAAAAAATAGATATCCAACACTATTTTCATTCATAGTACAATAAATAGAATGTCTTTTATTAGCATTAGTATAGATTTGATTTTGGTTTAGGATTTATTTGAGTTACTAACATTTATGGACTATAAAACTTATTGGAGCATCCAAAAATTATAAGTTCAAGCTTGAAATAATACGTTAAAAGATAAAACTACGAAAACGCTTAAGAAATATTTATAAGCTATACTACAATAAATATTTTTATATATTAAAAATATTTAAAATATATGTATACATATAATGTCGGATTGGTTTGGTTTCGGTTTGACTTTTTTTTAGCTAAAACCAAACCATCGTCGAGTTTTTTTTTCCAACACCAAAACAAATCATAGTCGGATTATTTTCTCGGTTTGATTTGGATTATCGGGTTGGTGCGGTTTGTCGGTTTCATTTGTACACCCCTACAACACACTATGCATTTAGTACTGTAGGATATTCTTCATTGAATGCTATTGGGTGATAGGGATTCATTTGTCTTCTTGAGCAACATCCTCATCGAGGGCCTCCCGGTTCCAACCAAAACTGCTGCTCCCCGTCTTGACTTCCACCTGTCTCTGGTTCCATATGTCGCTTTATTATACGATTATTTAATATGGACCGAATTTACCCTATACAACATGCCCTTCTCAGCTCTAATATATATGGCAATGCAAAAGTGTGATCAATAAGGAGGGAGCCCAAGATTCTCTTGTAGAAGTACGGGAAATAAGTAAAAATTGAACTTGTATAACGTCTTGTCAATTGCCATCAACTTCATAAGCTTCGTAGCTATAAGTACAATATATAGATATTGACTTTTGGGTGAACTCAAGAATTAGATCAAATTGGTCTTTGTCTATTTCCCTCATTCCTCTGTGGCTACTTGGTACTTTGCTATTTAGAATAACGACGCCACCTTAACAGATCTACTTATCAATTTGGAGAAGTATAAGGTATATAAGTTAATCCGTACCAAGCGTCACATTTATTTAATGCCGTCATCTTGGTATGTGTAATATACTAATGGATGATAATACAAATTGAGACTGAAATGGTGAATTTTGTTGAACTGTTCAAATGTTACAATTGAACCAACGTAATGAGAATTAAAAGACACTCTAAGAATAAGACTTCTAATCTCAAATGCTTCAAATCTCAATTGAATCCAAGCTATCACCTGAAGAATTAATGGAGGTTGTTAGAGAGAAGGAAGAAGAGAATGAGGAGGTTAGAGAGAAAGAGAGCTGGGAGCAGGAGAATAGAAATTACCAGATCATAACCGCCCGCTAGGCCCAAATTCTGTTATAACTCCTTCAGCTGGCCCAAACCGTTAGAGAGTTGATAACAAATCTAGACCCTTTATTTCATTGATGTATCTCAACCGTCCAATTAAGCATGTGCCTCTCACGTGAGTTTGTTTTATTGCCTAATTCATTTCCCTAATTCCTTTCTTCATTTCATCCTTAGCCGACATAACAATACCCCTCCGATGAAAACAGTGACCTTGTCCTCAAGGTCAGAGATTAGCCACAAACTCTGGGAATCTACTTCCGATATACCCCCAATCTTCCCAAGTTGCATCCTCAGCCCTAAAATTAGCCCACTGAACCAAAACCTTGACCCCCACTCCATTATTCACCTTCACCATCTTCCTTTGCAAGATTGCTACTGGTTGGACTAAGATACAACCATCCCCATCACAGATCGGAGGTTGTGGCTGTGGAATGATGTCAGGACCTACGCGCTTTTTCAGCTGAGAAACGTGGAACACAGGGTGGATCTGAGATCCCGGCGGCAACTCCAATCGGTAAGCTACTGACCCTATTCTTTGTAGAACCTTATAGGGACCATAAAATTTAGCACTTAGCTTAAGGTTCTTTCTTACTGCTACTGAAGCTTGCCTGTAAGGTTGAAGCTTTAGGTAGACCCAGTCGCCCACCTCTAAAATCCTGTCAGATCTGTTCTTATCTGCATAAAACTTCATTCTTGCTTGGGCTTGAATGAGGTTGTCCTTAAGAATCTGCAACATTTGTTGTCTTTGTGCTATCCAAGTGCCGGCCTGTGACTGAGCTGGTTGGGGTAGTGACTCCAGTGAAATCTGAGGTGGTGCAAACCCATATAGAGCCTGAAAAGAGGTAGTCTTTAAGGAACTGTGATGGTTGGTGTTGTACCACCATTCTGCCAAGGGCAACCACTTAACCCACTGCTTAGGATTAGTAAACACCATAGCCCTTAGGTAAGCTTCCAAACATCTGTTTAGCCGCTCTGTCTGTCCATCTGTTTGAGGATGGTAAGAGGTGGACATATTCAGCTTGACACCCATGGACTTGAACAACCTCTGCCAAAATTGACTAGTGAACACACTGTCCCTATCAGAAATAATTGTCTTAGGCAACCCATGTAGCTTGTAAATGTCTCTCAAAAACAGGTCAGCCACATCTTGTGCTGTGAATGGATGTCTGAGAGCTAGGAGATGTCCATACTTGGTAAGCCTGTCCACCACCACTAGTATAGCATTTCTGTGACCTGATGAAGGTAACCCCTCCACAAAATCCATGGCTATGTCTTGCCATGGTAATTCAGGAATTGGTAATGGCTGTAATAGACCAGGTGTATGTATGTTTTCAGTCTTCACCCTTTGGCAAGTATCACATTCTGAAACCTATTTATAGACATCATTCTTCATATTAGGCCAATAGAAAATCATCCTTATCCTTTTGTAAGTGCCCTGCTGCCCAGAGTATCCTCCCAAGGGGGATCGGTGTAGGGCTTCAAAAATCTTAGTTCTGAGATCTGTCCCCTTGCCAATGTAGATCTTCTGGTCATACCTCAAAATTCCCTGCAGTAAGGTATGATTGGAACTGCTGTTGGTATTGGTTATCAATTCAGTTATCAACTTGTGAGCATCAGGGTCATGCTCATAACTATGCACCACCTCACTCATCCAAGAAGGTTCAGTAGAAGATAAGGCAAATAATGTTGATTCTTCCTCCTGTCTCCTGGATAGTGCATCAGCCACCCTATTTTTAGCACCTTTTTTATATTGGACCTCATAGTCAAGTCCCAATAATTTGGTAAGACCCTTCTATTACAGAGCAGTGGTAACTCTTTGCTCTAGCAGATACTTCAAACTGTGATGGTTTGTTCTTATTATAAAATGGCCTCCTTGGAGATAATGTCTCCATTTATCCAAAGCTGATAGTACAACCATGAATTCCTTCTCATATGTAGATAGACCCAAGTGTCTAGGAGCTAAGGCTTTACTGAAATAAGCAATAGGCCTGCCTTGTTGCATGAAGACTGCCCCCATCCCTTTAGAGCAAGCATCAGTCTCAATTATGAAAGGCTTGTTGAAATCTGCCAATGCTAGCACAGGTGCACTGGTCATGGCTTGTTTAAGGGCTTGAAATGAGGTCTCAGCCTCCATATCCCAGTGAAAGTCATTTTTCTTCAACAGGTTAGTTAGGGGTCTACTTATAATCCCATATGACCTGATGAACCTCCTATAGTATCCTGTCAACCCCAGGAACCCCCTAAGGGCCTTAACAGTTTTAGGAGTAGGCCAAGAAGCCATAGCCTCAATCTTTGAAGGGTCTGTGGCTACCCCTTCTCCTGATATTATGTGCCCCAAATATTCTACCTTGGGCTGGCCAAAAGAACACTTGGACAACTTAGCAAAAAGTTGATCTTTCCTCAATATCTCCAGTACTTTCTTCAAATGTAGGACATGGTCCTCCATAGTAGAGCTGTATACTAGAATATCATCAAAGAACACCAATACAAACTTCCTCAGATACTCCTTAAAAACATGGTTCATAAGTGACTGAATTGTGGCAGGGGCATTAGTCAGTCCAAAGGGCATTACCCTAAATTCATAATGTCCCAAATGTGTTCTAAATGCAGTCTTATGTATGTCTTTTTCCCCCCATCCTTATTTGGTGATAACCAGCCCTTAGATCTATTTTAGAGTATATGCATGATCCACATAACTCCTCCATTAAATCATCAACCAAGGGTATAGGAAACTTGTCCTTAATAGTCATACTATTTAAAGCTCTATAGTCAATACAAAACCTCCAACTACCATCTTTTTTCTTGACTAATAAAATATGGATGAAAATGGAGAATGGCGTGGCTGTATAATCCCATTATTGAGCATTTCACTCACCTGTTTCTCTATTTCATTTTTTTGAAAATAACTGTATCTGTAGGGTCTAATACTTACAGGATTTGCATTTGATTTCAGAGGAATGTAATGGTCATGAGCCCTCTTTGGAGGCAAGGATGTTGGTTCCAGGAAGACATCTGGAAATTGCTTCAGCACCTTGTCAATAGCTGCAGGTATTATGCTTGATTCTGTCACTTCTTCTGCTGAAATTGTGAATAAATGAGACCATATGGCCTGCCCTTTCTTAAGCAATTGTCTCACTCCATTGGTTAACAAACTCTTTGGCTCTGTTTGATTGTAGATCCCCTTAAGCTCTACCCTCTTCCCTTTGTGAGTTACTTGCACCTTATACTCCACAAAGTCAAGTAGGACTGGATTATGCCTTTTCATCCAATCTCCCCCTAATATCATGTCATTGCCCCCCAGCCTAGTTATTCTGACTGCATCTTCAAACTCTACACCTTGTATTTTCCACCTGAATTTGTGACAAATGTGCAAACTCATTAAGTAGTTGCCATTTGCTACTGTCACTCTCATGGGCACAGCTTCTGAAATAAGACAACCTGTTTTTCTGGCTGCCTCCATATCCAAAAAACTGTGTGTGTTTCCTGAATCCAGCAAAATAGTTAGAGAGTTCTTCTTGGCTTCACCCCTCAGTTTGATGGTGTTTGGAACTTTAGTGCTAGATAGGGCATTTAGGCTTATTGCCTCATCCACTATCTCTTCTTCTGGAATTACCACTCCTTCTTCTTGCTGCAGGTTCCCTTCTAAATCCTCCTCAGTAGCAGCTGATATAGCATTCAGTTGCCTAGGTTTACATTGATGCCCCGGATGGTTCTTTTCTCCACACTTATAACACAACCCTTGAGCCCTTCTACTCTCAAATAGTTTGTTATTAGAATAAGTGGAACCCCCATTTGCACTCTTAGTAGGTTGGGAATAGTAACCTGTAGTTGATCCTTTGTTCCACTGTGCTTTCCCAGCCTTAGTAACAGCTTCCAATAGGTTCTCCTTATGCCTTGCTTTCTTTACTGCCTTGTTGAATGAATAGGGATCCAACATTTTGACTGTATGCCTAATCTCTTCTTTTAACCCTTCTGTGAAGAATTCCAGGAAAAACTCTTCTGGTATAGTAGGATTTCTTATTAACACCCAAGCCTTGAGTTCTTCAAATTTCTCCAAGTACTCATCTGCTGATCCTGTTTGCTCTTATTTTTAAATTCCCCAATTAGGTTTAATTTGCTATTAGATGCTCCTTCAAATCTACTACAAATTTCAGTAGTAAAATCTGACCATCTAACTACTCCTTTACTTATGTGATAGGAAAAGAACCAGGATTCAGCCTTACCATTGAGGTGAAGGACTGCCTCTTCAAGCTTTTGCTGTGGATCAGTGATGTGATTATGCTGGAAGAACCTTTCATGTTTCCTCAACCATGCACAAGGATCTACTCCATAAAAGTAAGGAATTTCCACTCGCGATTGAGATGAATGGCCATGGTTCCTTCCTCCTGGATTATCCTTGTTCTCCCCCACCCATGGCCTGGTGATTGTCCCAACATTTGAGAGATCCTCCAATGGCGCACTGCCCAGAAGTCCATCTCGTGGAGGAAGCAACTTTTCCACTAACAATTCTAGTTTTTTTCCCAAGTTATCCAACCTTTCATCAGTTGTAGTCATGTACTATTGAAATTGCGTCTCTAATTTCTTCAGAGATTCGTCTGTAGCTTTAGATCTTGTCTCTGCTCCTGTCATTTTGTACTAGCCAGGAAGAAGCTCTGATACCAATTGTAATATACTAATGGATGATAATACAAATTGAGACTGAAATGGTGAATTTTATTGAAATGTTCAAATGTTACAATTGAACCAACGTAATGAGAATTAAAAGACACTCTATGAATAAGACTTCTAATCTCAAATGCTTCAAATCTCCATTGAATCCAAGCTATCACCTGAAGAATTAATGGAGGTTGTTAGAGAGAAGGAAGAAGAGAATGAGGAGGTTAGAGAGAAAGAGAGCTGGGAGAAGGAGAATAGAAATTACCAGATCATAACCGCCCAATTAGCTAGGCCCAAATTCTGTTATAACTCCTTCAGCTGGCCCAAACCGTTAGAGAGTTGATAATAAATCTAGACCCTTTATTTCATTGATGTATCTCAGCCGTCCAATTAATCATGTGCCTCTCACGTGAGTTTGTTTTATTGCCTAATTCATTTCCCTAATTCCTTTCTTCATTTCATCCTTAGCCGACATAACAGTATGCCGGAGAAAGTACTCACCCTCACCTTAACATTAACAATATAAAGAATTTTACTTTACTCATGCAATTAATTACTCCATGTATTCCAGTTTATGTGAAACTATTTCGTTTTTTGGTTTGTTCCAAAAAAATGATCCCTTTCTAAATTTGGTAACAATTTAACTTAAACTTACAATTCTACCCTTAATGAGAAACTTTTATAACCACACAAATACTCTTGCCCCTTTTTAACTTGTTTAGGACCACAAATTCCAAAAGTCTCATTTTTTCTTAAACTCCATGCCCAGTCAAACAAGTTCACATAAATTGGAACGAAGGGAATACCTTTTAATAATCTTACAGTGTAGCAATCATAAACTACCCGTTAATATCTTAATATAGGAAATTAAGATTGACAAGCTGAAAAATAGGATATATAGTTTTTTACAATTTGTTAAAATATACCAAAAAAGTACATATTCATCTGTAATTTTTTTTTCTTTTACCAAACAGAAAGAATAATGACCATTGTTCTCTCACTTTTAAATTTCGTTTAATCCAACCTCAGCTCTTAATTTTCTTAATTACCAAACATAGGTTTGATTAGTCTATGGCTGCTAGAAGCTTGCCAAAGGTCATTGCACATTTTTTGACCACGTATCGATACAGAGAAACAAGACAAACTTATCCCATTATATAAACATGAATCCAAATAATCGGTGTCTTCCAATTTGTATACCCAAATCAACTTAATTCTCACCCATCTTTTTACCCTCAGTCTGTACTTCCATGGCTTCCAATGACTTAAACGCTGATATCTATCCTTGGTACAGAGTCTATATAGACTTTCGAGTTGAACGTTTATATGACACACTTGGCTTAGCCTACGTGCTGCCATCACTTGAATATCCAGAAACTGGTGTCTCCTCTAAAGATGTCACAATTTCACCTCATGTCTCAGCTAGACTTTACACTTCCAAAAAACATCACTACCATCACCCAAAAACTTCCCATCTTAGTGTATTACCACGGCGGTGCACTCGTTCTAGGCTCTGCCTTTTTCAACTTTCACCATCGTTACATGAACTTCTTGGTCTCCGAATCAAATGCCATTGGTATTTCTGTAGAGTACAGGCTAGCCCCGGAGCATGACGTGCCAATAATTTACGAAGACTGTTGGACTGCACTTAAATGGGTCGCGTCCCACGTTAGTGAAAAATTCACTAGTGCTAATAACGACGATGACCCGTGGTTAAAAAATCACGGGGACTTTAGTAGGCTGTCCGTAGTAGGGGACAGTGCTGGTTGGTGGTAATATTGTTTATCACATGGCCATGAGAGCTGGAAGAGAAGGTGGTATTAATGAAAATGTCATCATCTCTAGTTCAATTCTTATTTGTCCTTACTTCTCGGTCCCACTCGAGAACATTGAACAAGGTATATTATACAAGAATTGGATCACAATTAAGCCACCATCTGAAGCTGGGATTGACAGTCCAATGATTAATCCACTTGCTCATAATTCTCCTTGCTTGTCAGGGCTGGGGTGCTCTAGGTTGTTGTTATGTATTGGGGAGAAAGATGAGTATGTTCCTAAAGAAATTGGGATTCGATTTGTTGAGGGTATGAGGAAAAGTGGGTGGAGAGGGGATTTGGAGTTCATCGAAGTTGAAGGTGAAGGTCACTGCTTTCAGGTGGTTAATCCTGAAGCCGAGAAATCTGAAGATTTGATCAAGCATCTTGCTTATTTCATCCAAAACAAGTGATCGGACTTCTACTACATTAGAAATCGTACACTACAAGACTGCTCGAGAAATCCATATATATATTTGGATCATTTTGAGAAACGAACCGAGGAAACACACACCTCATATTACTTACTCCCTCTGTCCCATATAAGTTGTCAAGATTACTAAAAATATTTGTCATCAATTTATAAGATAAAGATAAAATTAATTTATTATTTCCAATTTGTCCTTGTGTCACGACCCAAAATTCATCTAGTCGTGATGACACATAATCCGACCCGCTAGTTAAGCCAAATAACAATCAATACAACTCAAATGAGAATGATAAGAGCCAACGAGTAAAATAACTGAACTTCTATATAACATCTCGATGATTGGTGGTACAAGTCATGAGCTACTAAGACTTTAGATTTACAAGGTAGTATGAAACATAATTACAACATCTGTTTGAAATATACACAAACAGAACTCAAATCTAAAACTACCAAGGACAAATGGTAGCCATATCCGGACAACGAGTACATCTTCGATGCCAGCTCCCGCCATGCACAGCAGCATCAACTCCAAGATTTGCACGCAAGGCGCAGAATTGTAGTATGAGTACAACCGACCACATGTACTCAATAAGTAATAAACCTAAACTCAGGTTAAAAGCAGTGACAAGCTCGGACGAAGGTCAGTATCCAACACTATTGGCCAAAAATAATTTATAACAATATAATGAAGACAGTAAAAGTAAATAACTCAAGAGATATTATGCTCAGCTCGTTCAAAGTTATAGAAAAGTAGACATGCTTTTCAAGTATAACAGGCAAATTCCAAATCTTACCACCGAAAATGAACTAAACATGAGTTTATCAAAAGAACGTTGTTTCTCCAATATCCCAACATCAGATAAGAATTTTCGTTTACTAGTTAGCATGAGGATAATATGTCTCTATGCCTACATATCAATATACATGTCAAGTCATCAAATGTCATATCACCGTCAAGTATGAGTAAAATACATCTCTATGGTTACATGTCAAATATACATGTCGAAATCAAATGATTTCATAGTGCTCAGCACGCTCAAGGTAGCTGGACCAAATCCCATACATCATCACACACACAATCACTCAGCATTGTACGGGTGCCTAGCATCAATGCCTCTCACCAAAGCACGTGTATATATCACTGTGCCTGCGCCTACTACTGCCATGCCAGTTTTCGAAGGGGTGGATCCTGCCCAAGCACTAATCAAAGACAATATGGCTTGCTGCGGTGTACAATCTGATACACAAAACAATCCATTGCGGTGTGCAACCTGATCTACTATCAATCTGTTGCGGCATACAACCCGATCCAACATAACTTGCAATACGACTCTATGGCCCACATCAGTCATCAATCCACTCAAGTCTCAATGACTCACATCTCACCGAAACATAATCTAATTATACAACACGGAATATCATAATATGCCTCAAATACAGCTTAAACTCGTGTCACGTACAAGGACACCAAGAACATGTGAGACAATACAATATTAAAAGTGCACATAGACAGAGATATAACATGCGGATAAAACTATTATGACTGTACAGTATGACTACGGCTAAGGCAAATAGCTCAATATGGTTAAAATAGCCCTATCATGTCTCAAACAACTAAGCAGGTGTCCTAGAAATGATTTCTAGCATGAATAATATCTCATGTGGTCATTTAAAAGGAGAAAATATGATATCAAAGAAGCATGATAGCAAAACAAGGCACATAATAGCCAAAGAACTACCCGGGTCGTGAATTACCTGATGTATGCGCACACGTCTGTCACCTAGCACGTGCGTCACCCCCAACACATCTCAATTATCATAGTTTTCAGGGATAAATACCCTTAATTCTAATTTTAGACATGTTACTTACCTTGAACAAGCCACATCAAATACCGACCAAGCTAAACAATACTGTAGAAATGACATCCCGTGTAAATCAACCTCCGATTGGCTCGACACTAGCCAAAAGTAACTTTAGTAAAATCAAATAATGCCATTGAAACAAACCCAAGCGATAAAGGTCGAATCATTAATCAAATTTAACCAAAAAGTCAATCCGAGATCGCACCTTGGATCCCGACAAAACTGAAAAGTTTTGATAAATTTTGTATGGTTAGACTCGTGAGTGAATGGACTTTTGCGTTTATGACTTTTGTCGGATTTCGATACGTGGACCTAGGGCCGACTTTTGGCCAATTTCGAATTTTGGCTTATAATTTAATATTTTTCTTGTGGAATTGATTCCTTTAGCTCATATTGATTGTATTATACTGCTTGTGGCTAGATTCGGGATATTTGGAGGCCGACTTGCGAGGCAAAAGCATAATTAAGTGGATTTTTTCTTGGATTGAGCTAAGTAACAGTTCTAAATCTAGTTCTGAGGGTGTGAATCCCCGGATTATGCATGATGTGATTGGTTTGGAGGTGACACACATGGAAGGTGACGGGCGTGTGGGCATGCACCATAGAAATTGTGACTTGGTCCATTCCGTGGAACTGTAAAGTTGAATAACTTGTTGTTAGCTGTATGCTCTTCCTGTGCTATAGAAATTTGATTGCAAATCATGTTAGAAATTATGTTTAGGCCATGTGTTGACATTGTTGGGACCTGTAGAGGTCGTGTATTTGTTGAATTATTTGCTAATTTCTACCTTGTACTCAGTCATGGTTTTACTTGCGTATCATATCTTAGTCTCTTCTTGTTTCGTGTTGATACATTATATATCTCTGTTTGGGCTGATCTTTTATGATTTCTGAGAGCCAAAGACACTAGAGTGGTTGGTGACTAAGTTAGGGCCTGAGTGCCAAGCTGTGAGCTATATGTATAAATATGCATCGGGTTGCATGCCGCAACGAGCCTTAGGGCTGTATATATATGGATTGGGATGAATGCCGAAATGGGCCTTATGGCTATATATATATATATATATATATATATATATATATATATATATATATATATATATATATATATATATGGATCGGGCTGCATACCGCAACGATATAGCGCTTGGGCTGAAGGAGCCCATCCAGAGTCTGACACCCTCAGTGAGCGTAGGTACCTATTGAGTGTGAGTGTTGAGGGCTGAGAGCCGAGTGATCAACCATTGAGAAAGACTGAGTGACTGTTGCCCTGATAGGCTGTATTTGCTTTCTTTGTTGTTGCACATAGCTGCTATATGTCACTATTTGAAACTACTGGGAGATATTATATCCAGTTTTACTTGAACTTGGTATGTATAAACTGATTTGACTTAAATTTCTGGATTTCAAAGCATGTCTACATTCTTGTTGAGATTACTGAAAATGAACTATAAATGTGTAGCTCGCCACTATCTTTCAATTCCTTATTTATTATTGTTACATACTGAGTTTGTTGTACTCACACTACACACTGAACTTCGTGTGCAGATCCAGGGGTTTACAGACACGGCGGTCGTTGATATCGTGAACGGTTGATCTTTGGAGACTACGAGGTAGCTGCCCGACGTTCACATTCCTTGTTTCTCCTTCCTTATCCTTTCTTTATTTGTATTTTGATCCAGAATTTAGTAGATATTTCTTTTCTAGACTTGTGATATATAGATGCTCATGAGCACCGTCACAACAGGTTAGGATTTGGGTCATGACAAGTTGGTATCAGAGCCTAGGTTACATAGGTCTCACGAGTCATGAGCAGGTTTAGTATAGTCTTGCGGATTGGTATAGAGACGTCTGTACTTATCTTCAAGAGGCTGCCGAACCCTTAGAAAACTTCACATTCTTGAATTCTTGTCGTCCGAATCTGTTAATTTTGGTAACTAAACTTCTGTTATTTTATTCTCTCACAGACTGTGAGGATACGTACCACTGAACAGGATGGACTGCCACCAGTACCACCATCTAGGGCCACGAGAGGCCGAGGTCGTGGTAGAGGCCGCGGTAGGGGCAGAGGCTACGCTCATACGCCTGCAGACCCACCTGTCGCTCTAGCTTAATAGTAGGTACAAGATACAGTTAAGCCACTAGAGCTAGATCAGGCACCAGCTGTGCCTATCGTGATTCCAGGCCTTCAGGAGGTCTTAGCTCAGATTCTGACCGTATGCACCAGTCTTGCTTAGGCAGTCTCTATTCCGGCCGCAACAACCACTTCTCGGGCCGGGGGAGGTACTTAGACTCCCGCTGCCCGAACACCAGAGCAAGTGATGCAGGGACTCCAGAAACCGGGGGCACTACCAGCCCAGCCGGTTGCAGCTACTCAGGCCCATGTGATTCCAGTAATGTCTGATGATGAGAAGCGGAGATTGGAGAGGTTTAGGAGACTCCTACCTCCATCTTTCAGTGGTATAGAGGCAGATGATGCCAACGGTTTCTTGGACAAGTGTTAGAGGATTCTCCACACAATAAGTATTTTAGAGACCAGTGGGGTCTCTTTCACTACTTTTCAGTTCAGTTGGTGGGAGGCTTATGATAAGCGTAGGCCGGTCGGTGCAGCACCACTTACATGGCAGGAGTTCTCTGTTCTATTCTTTGAGAAGTTCGTGCGTCAGTCCCGCATAGAGGAGCTGCGCAGACAGTTTGAGTAGCTTCGTCAAGATGATATGTTCATGATGCAGTACGAGATGAGGTTTAGTGAGTTGGCCCATCATGCAGTTTGGATGGTTCCCATAGACAGGGAGCGGAGCAGAAGGTTTATTGATGGCCTCACATATCAGCTGTTGTTGCTTATAACATGGGAGAGGGTATCTGGTGCTACTTTTGTTGAGGTTGTCGATATTGCTTGGCAGATAATGATGGTCCACAACCAGGAGCAGGTTGAGAGGGTGGCCAAGAGGCCTCGTGGATCGGGTGGTTTTAGTGGTGTTCCTTGTAGAGGTCAGTTCTACCATGACAGGGGTCATCCTTATAGGCATGCTTAGATGGCTCGTCCATTTCACCGTGGTGCATCGTCTGGCCATGGTTCACACAGTTCTCATCAAGGCAGTCATCTCTCAGTGCCCAACCAGCTTAGAGTTCATCCCGTGCTCCATCGGTTCAGGGCTCATCTATGCAAGGTCCTTCTACTAGTTATTCCAGTGCTCGGGGCTCCCGTCCGTCCCCACCACAAGCACCAGGGAGTTGCTACGAGTGTGAAGAGTTTGTTCATATTAGGAGGAAATGTCCCTGCTTATTGGGAGGTCCATCTCAGTAGAGGGGACAGCCTACGACTTCAGCACCAGTTACTTCACCACCCACCTTAGCCAGCTTGGGGTGGAGCTAAGTGAGATAAGGGTCGCCCTAGAAGGGGAGGCCGATCAGGTAGCGGCCAGGCCTATTTGTATGCACTCCCTGGCAGACCAGATGCTATTGCTTAAGGCACGGTGATCACATGCACCGAGATGCTTCTATATTATTTGACCCTGGTTCCACCTATTCATATGTATCATCGTATTTTGCTCCTTATTTGGATATGCCCCCTGAGTTTTTAGCTTTATTTGTTCATGTATCTACGCCTATGGGTGATACTATTATTGTAGACCGTATGTAGCGGTCGTGTGTAATGACTATTGGGGTATTGGAGACTAGAGTTGATCTCTTACTGCTTAGTATTGTCGATTTGGACGTGATCTTGGGTATGGATTGGTTTTCTCCATGTCATGCTATTTTGGATTGTCACGCTAAGACTATGACATTGGTGATACCGGAGTGTCCACGGATTGAGCGGCGAGGTTCTCTAGACTATGTTCCCAGTAGAGTGATTTCATATTTGAAAGCCAGCTGATGGTGGGGAAGGGTTGTTTATCTTATTTGGCCTTTGTGAGGGATGTTGGTGCTGATACCCCTACTATTAATTCTGTTCCGATGGTGCGAGAGTTTTTGGATGTGTTTCCTGCAGACCTGCCGGCCATGCCGCCCGACAGGGATATTGACTTGGTGTTAGGCATTCAGTCATATCTATTCCTCCATACTGTATGGCACCAGTTGAGTTGAAAGAGTTGAAGGAGAAGTTTTGGGAACTTCTTGAAAAGGGGTTTATTAGGCCTAGTGTGTCACCTTGGGGTGCACCTGTTCTGTTTGTGAAGAAGAAGGATGGTACTATGAGAATGTGCATTGATTATAGGTAGTTGAACAAAGTCAGAATCAAGAACAAATATCCTTTCCCGCGTATTGCTGATATATTTGACCGGCTTCAGGGAGCGAGGGTGTTCTCCAAGATTGATTTGACGTCTGGGTATCATCTGTTGAAGATTCGGGACTCGGATATTCTTAAGACAACTTTCAGGACCCGTTATGGTCATTATGAGTTCCTTGTGATGTCTTTTGGGCTGACCAACGCCCCAGTAGCGTTCATGCATCTGATGAAAAGTGTATTTCAGCCTTATCTCGACTCGTTTATTATTTTGTTCATTGACTCGTTTATTATTTTGAGGATTGTGTTGCAGCGGTTGAGGGAGGAGAAACTTTATGCCAAGTTCTCCAAGTGTGAGTTTTTTCTCAGTTCAGTGTCATTCTTGGGGCACGTGGTGTCCAGTGAGGGTATTTATCTGGATCTAAAGAAGATAAAGGCGGTTTAGAGTTGGCCAAGACCGTCCTCAACTACGGAGATTCGGAGCTTTCTTGGTTTGGCTGGTTATTACCATCGTTTCGTGTAGGGTTTCTTGTCTATTGCATCGCCCTTGTGCAAATTGACTCAAAAGGGTGCCCCTTTCAGGTGGTCGGATGAGTGTGAGGAGAGCTTTTAGAGGCTCGAGACTGCCTTGACCACCGCTCCAGCTCTAGTTCTACCATCAGCTTCTGGTTCTTATACAGTGTATTGTGATGCTTCTCGGATCGGTATTCAGTGTGTTTTGATGTAGTAGGGTAGGGTGATTGCCTATGCTTCGCGCCAGTTGAAGCCTCATGAGAAGAAGTACCATGTTCATGATTTGGAGTTTGCTGCCGTTGTTCATGTGTTGCAGATTTGGAGGCACTATCTCTATGGTGTGTCTTGTGAGGTATTTATAGATCATCGGAGCCTCTAGCACTTGTTCAAATAGAAGGATCTAAATTTGAGGCTGTGGAGGTGGTTGGAGCTGCTAAAGGACTATGATATTACTATTTTGTATCATCCAAGGAAGGCCAATGTGATGGCTGATTCCTTGAGTAGGAAGGCAGTGAGTATGGGTAGCCTTGCATTTATTCCGGTTGGTGAGAGACCTCTTGTAGTTGATGTTTAGGTCTTGGCTAATCGGTTCCCGAGATTAGGTGTTTCGGAGCCCAGTCAGGTTCTAGCTTATAAGGTTTCTCGGTCTTCCTTATTTGATCGCATCAAAGAGCGCCAGTATGAGGATCCCCATTTACTTGTCCTCAAGGACAAGGTTCAGCACGGTGATGCCAGAGATGTGACTATTGGAGATGATAGGGTGTTGATGATGCAGGGCCGAATATGTGTGCCCAATGTAGATGGGCTACGGGAGTTGATTCTTGAGAAGGCCCACAGCTCATGGTATTCCATTCATCTGGGTGCTGCGAAGATGTACCATGATTTGAGACAACACTATTAGTGGAGAAGAATGAAGAAGGATATATTTTGGTTTGTAGCTCGGTGAAATAACTGTCAGCAGGTAAAATATGAGCATCAGAGACCGGGTGGATTGCTTCAGAGAATAGAGAGTCCAGAGTGGAAGTGGGAGCAGATCACCATGAATTTCGTAGTTGGGCTCCCACAGAATTCGAGGAAGTTCAATGCTATTTGGGTGACTGTGGATTGACTGACCAAGTCCGCACACTTCATTCTAGTCTGTACTACTTATTCTTTAGAGGGGTTGGCTATGATTTAAATACGAGAGATTGTTCGCCTTCACGGTATGCCGATTTCCATCATTCCAGATAGAGGCGCGTAGTTTACATTAGAGTTTTGGAGAGCCGTGCAGCGAGAGTTGGGCACTCAGGTTGAGTTGACTACAACATTTCACCCTTAGACGGACGGGCAGTTAGAGTGCACTACTCAGATATTGGAGGACATGCTACACGTTTGTGTCATTGATTTTGGGGGTTCATGGGACCAGTTTCTGTCGCTTACGGAGTTTACTTACAATAATGGTTATCAGTCGAGCATTCAGATGGCTCCATATGAGGCTTTATATGGGAGGCAGTGTAGATACCCGGTGGGTTGGTTTGAGCCGGGCGAGGCCAGGCTATTGGGTACTGAGTTGGTTCAGGATGCATCGGAAAAGGTTAAATTGACTTAGGGGCTTCGCATGGCGCAGTCTAGACAGAAGATTTATGGCGATAGAAGGTCCGTGATGTGTCTTACATGGTTGGGGAGAAGGTTATGCTGAAGGTTTCACCCATGAAGGGTGTTATAAGGTTCATAAAGTAGGGCAAGTTGAGCCCGTGGTTTATTGGTCCGTTTGAGGTACTTCTGAGGATTGGGGAGGTGGCTTACAAGCTTGCCTTGCAACCTAGTCTGTCGAGTGTGCATCCAGTATTTCATGTTTCTATGCTCCGGAAGTATTTCGGCGATCCTTCTCATGTTTTGGATTTCAGCACAGTTCAGTTTGATGGTGATTTGACTTACGATGTAAAGCTGGTGGCCATTTTGGATCGGCAGATTCGAAAGTTAAGGTCAAAGGATATAGCTTTAGTGAAGGTGCAATGGAGAGATCGGCTCGTGAAGGAGGCTACTTGGGAGACCAAGCGGGACATGCGGAGCAGATATCCACACATATTTGTGACTCCAAGTATGTTTCTAGACCCGTTCGAGGATGAATGTTTGTTTAAGAGGGGGAAGATATAACGACCCGAATGATCATTTCGTGATTTGTAGCCCCGTTCCCCCATTTTCTGCTCCTTATGTGCTTTATAGCTGTTATATTACTTACCTTGTTAGTTGGTTCGGGTCCGGAGAGATTCCGGAGTGAGTTGAGACACTTAGTCTCTTAATTGAAAGCTTAAGTTGGAAAAGTTGACGGGATGTTGACTTATGTGCAAACGACCTCACATTTGAGTTTTATGGTTCCGTTAGCCCCGTTAGGTGATTTTGGACTTAGGAGCGTATCCGGATTGTGATCTCGAGGTCCGTAGTAGAATTAGGCTTGAAATGGGGAAAGTTGGAATTTTGGAATGTTTGACCAGGAGTGGACTTTTTGATATCGGGGTCGGATTGGATTTCCCGAAGTTGGAGTTGATTCGTGGGGTCATTTGAGTCTTGTGTGCAAAATTTGCATCCAATCGGACGTGATTTGATAGGTTTCGGCGTCGTTTGTAGAATTTGGAAATTTCACAGTTCATTAGGCTTGAATCAATGTGCAATTCGTGTTTTTGATGTTGTTTGAGGTGGTATGAGGATTCGACTAAGTTCGTATGATGTTTTAAGACGTGTTGCTGTTTTAAAAGGTCCAAATTAAGCTAAGTACACATCCTAGTGTCATAAGATAGACATGTTATCTCTTATCAGCAAGCAAGATTGCACATAGACATGATAGGGAGCACACATCATGACAAATCAAGTAGTCACTGCAGGAACAAGGAATTAGGTGAGCCAAAGACATACTAAGGGACATATTAGCAGGGAAGCAGGATTATAGTTGATAGAAAATTTCTTAACAACATATTAGAACACAATACATATGCCAAACTATTATTACAGAACAGAGTGGGAAAGTAAATGTGTCAAGTAGCACATGTAGGCATTCTAGCATTGACACAGCAGACTAATTAACTGAAGAAGGCTCAGATTATGTCATGTAACAAAATAGTTCAAACATGATAAGGAAAACATGTTGAAGTAGCTATTAAGATCTCGGTCAATCACTAATGGGGTATGGGATCAAGTGAGCATGCTAAATGACAAAGCAGTCGGGAAACATGTCATAGCTAACAAAGGAAGTTCTAACACGAGTCATTATAAATATGAATTATTCATTACAGAGATTCCGGGCAAATCAAATAAGCATGTTTAGGAACATTTAGACACTAATACACTGCTTAAACGAACTTAATAGGGTCAGATTATCCAAGTTAGCTTAGGTGTATACGGTAGAAATCGACGACTCGATTTTACGGTCATCAAGACATCTCGAGGGTTCTCGGTGATCGACCTCGAGGTAGTTTAAGTAATGACTGGCCTCGAGGCAATGTAAATTAGTGGTCTCGGTGGATCAATGTGAAGTTACCTAAGCGCACGACTAGAGCTGACAAAGTCTAGTAGGCTAGCTCTGACCCGTAACATGGCATTAAATGGCTGTATCAGCCCCATATCTTTGTAATTAATGAATTTGTACTTTGTTGGGATCCCCCCCCCCCATATATATAGGGGATCCTTGTCATTTTGCAAGGATCTGTTGCTTAATACTAAATATACCAGAACATTCTCTCTGCTCACTAACACATTCTCTTGAATTCATTACTTCCATTTATTGCTTATATTCATTGTGTTCCATTTATTGTTCTTCATTTATCGCTTATCATTGCCCATAAAGAGCCGTCATAAAATTTAGTATAACTGTTAGCCTCTCCATCGACTGCCCACGGCAAGGTATAGGACTCGACCTCGAGGCCCCGAATAAGCAAGCTCGAGGCCCCGCTTATCAGGCTCGTGGTTTGGTTATCACCTTGTTTTCAAGCTCCTATCTCATTTTCTAATCCCTTACTTTATATCTATTGCCTAAGAGACTAGCATAAAAAAGGATCACGTATTTTTAGAACCACAAAATCAAATCTAATTGTAATTCCCATTTTCACGGTAAACAGTTTGGCGCCTACCGCGGGGCTAAAAATAATAGTGATTATTTTCTTGTTGGTTTAACTACGTAACGCAAGTTATCTTTCACACTTTTTCTTGTCCAAGATCTTCGATTTCAGGTCAAAATTTCTAACTCAGTAAATGCACATGAAAACATCAATCTTGAAGACCATGGATAAAATGGTGTTGACGTCCCAGGTGTTGGTGTACCACCACGAAACCCCGAGAATGCACCAGAACCAATTCCTCTGGACGCGGTCTCACGTGATGCCCAACACATCGATATAAGCTCCCACACTAATAGGAGCGTGCGCTAAGGAGACCAATAAGAAGCTCAGAAAACCCCAGCTCGCGAAGAACGGGAGGTTAGCCTTCACATTATTTTTGAAATGTTACAGGCACAACAGCTGGCGATCGCTCCGCTACAAAGTCACCAAAAAACTCCCAGCATAGTAGCACCGGGGACGGCTCCCCCAGCCGAGCAGGTACCAGAGAGATCAAGTAACAACAGGTCGGCAGCCGACCCCGCCATCATAAAAATGCTCGAGGAACTCATAAGGAGGGTCGAGTCGGGGGAGAAGAAGATAGAAGCCAACAACAAGAAGGTAGAGACCTACAACTCCAGGGTAGATCAAATCCCGGGCGCACCCTCAATCCTGAAGGGTGTAGACTCGAAGAAGTTCGTACAAAAGCCATTCCCACAGGAAGCTGCTCCAAAACCCAATCCAAAGAAGTTCAGGATGCCCGACCTTCCGAAGTACAATGCTCGGACCCCAACGAGCACGTCACTGCTTACACTTGCGCAGTGAAACGCAACGACCTAAGAGACAATGAGATCGAGTCCGTCCTACCGAAATGGTTCGGAGAGATGCCTTCAAAAGGGGCGATGATGTGGTATCACAACCTGGCCCCAAACTCAATAGATTCGTTTGCCATGCTAGGAGATTCTTTCATAAAGGCACATGCTGGTTCCATCAAAGTAGCTACTAGGAAATCTGACGTCTTCAAAATTAAGCAAAGGGAGAACGACATGCTGCGAGAGTTCGTATCTCGCTTTGAAATGGAACGAATGGAACTACCACCGGTCTCCGACGAATGGGCGGTGCAGACCTTCACTGAAGGTTTGAATGAGCGAAGCTCGGTAGCTTCGAAGCAGCTGAAGCAGAACCTAGTCGAATACCCGACCGTGACTTGGTCGGACGTCCACAATCGATACCAATCAAAGATCAGGGTCGAAGACGACCAACTGGGAGCCTCCTCGGGCTCAGTATATCCTAATAGGCTTCCAGCAAAGGAGTCAAAGCCGAATAAAGAAAGATACCAACAAAACACCGAAGATAGAAGAAATGCCCCAAGGCGTAACATACCCCGCAATGACCGGAGGACGGACCGAGGCCAGAATCCTCGGGGACTTGTTAGCAGGGCTGGCTTCGACAGGCACGCAGGGCCGATAGATGCGCCCCGCTTGTCGGAGTACAACTTCAACGTTGATATTTCAGACATCGTATTCGGACCGAGGCCAGAATCCTCGGGGACTTGTTAGCAGGGCTGGATTCGACAGGCACGCAGGGCCGACAGATGCGCCCCGTTGATGTTTCAGACATTGTATTCGCCATCAGTAAAATCAGAGATACCAGGTGGCCAAGGCCTGTACAATCAGAGCCTTCACAAAGGAACCATAACTTAGTGTGTGAATTTGACAACACGCACGGTCACAGGACTGAGGATTGCAGACAACTCCGGGAAGAAGTGGCCCGATTACTCAGCAAAGGTCACCTCCCTGAATTCCTCAGCAACCAAGCCAAAAATCAGTTCCGGGAAAGAGAGGCGACCAAAAAGAACGAAGCAGATGAGCCGCATCATGTTATCCATACGATCTTCTAAAGTGTCGATGCCATGCAGGAACCCACAGTCTGGAGAAGCAAAAGCATCCCTCACCAGGGAAAAGCAAACTCGAGGCTCTATCTCGGCCCCGTAACGACGTACTAGTAACTCCTTTTCTTGTGAGTACATTTCAAAATAAACGTGTACTTGTGGATCCAGGTAGCTCGGCCAATATTATCAGGTCGAGGGTGATAGAGCAACTCAGGCTGCTTGACCAAACTATGCCCGCCTTTCGAGTCCTCGGATTCAACACGACAAGCAAAACAACGAAAGGCGAAACCACCACACCAGTCAATGTGGCCGGCACAACCTAAAACACCAATATCTCCACCATCAAAGGAACTGAAGGATAAACAAAAAGTGAAATAGTAACCACGAGGCGTGTTATCCGCTGTACCAGAATGAACAAATAAAGGACCGTATCATGCCCTCAGAGCAAATACTAAAGGCCTATCGAGGCCCAAAGCGCCATCGCCACTAAGGTATAACCATCTCCCTTTTTAATTTAAACTTCCCACTAACCTTTGTGCAGGTATCCGATTGAGACAGTCGAAGAACTAATCCATCTCGAAGACCTTAAGGTTTTAAAGCATACGTTGCACTCTTTTCCTTCGATAGGGTTTTTATCCCGAAAAGGGTTTTACCGGCAAGCTTTTTAACGAGGCAACATCTACATGCTACCTAAGGAAAACTCAATAAGTATTCAAGGATTCTTTTGAAATCAACCTCGAATACTGGGGGGCATCCCCCCTAGAAGGTCACCTACTCGGAGAAGCCAGGATGCGCTAAATGGGGTCTCTATAGGAAAATAATGTACCGGGCCAAACGGTGGAACGAACAGTGCCCACATAAAGTAACCCAGCCCTCCACTGCAAAGACATGTATACTTGTACCGAGTAATCAAAGAATACTTTTAAAAAAAAGCATTTTGCGTTTCAAAGAAGCTCGGTATTTTTGCAAAAATGGCTCCTCTGTCAAAAACGTCCCGAACACTCGGGAACCGGCGTCAACAACTCGAAACGATGCGACCCCCTGGTCGGAGCTCCATACTCGTAAGCCCTCGATGAGGCAACACAAAGATAACAAAACTACTACAGAGCCAAAAACGTCCCGAACACTCGAGGACTAGCGTCAAAAACTCAAGGCCATGTGACCTCCGTGTCGGAAACCCCGAAATCATAAGCCCTCAATGAGGCAGTACTAAGATTACAAGTAATGGCTCCCGAGCCAAGAAACCCACGATGACTCGGGGACTGCCGCCAATCACCACCCCCATCGACTTGTTAAAATTCGAGGCCACAAGACCACATGCGGATAGCCTCGGTCCCGCAAGACCTATATAAGGAAACAACAATAACTGTAAGACCTTGAAGGCATGTAAAATCTGTAAGACCTCAAGCAAGGCATGAACCACACTTATACCGAGTGACAATAACTATAAGACCTTAAAGGCATGTGAAACTTGTAATGCCTTACTAAAGGCATAAACCCGATCTTAAAGTTAAGGAAATATATCGAACTTGTAAGACCCCTAAAAAGGCATACCCTCGATATAAACGCCGAAACTACTTCACTGGGGACTGAAAGGCTCCGGCCAAACGCAATGACTACGGTCACAAGGCTGTACCAGCTAAACTAACGCGACTGTAGGACGCCCGACCGTCGCTATAAAATCACAAGCCTTCAATTACTTTGAATATACTTCGAAAAGAACCGGTTAAAACAGGCTACCCTCGACATTGGAAAAAGAGCTTCGACCATGTCAGCTCCTAATTACAGGCTTCGAGATACTCAGCCACCAAGCCAAACCTCCCGAGGTGCTTGATCATCGCCATATAACGGCTCACAATCGAGGTTTTATCAATCCGTCGAAGAGTCGGGCAAACACAACTTCAAAAATCTTTAACGAGGGAGAAATAAAGCCTATATTAGAGGTCGCATCGACCCAATGCGTAAGAGCCACTGTCGCCAGCCCATATAAAAGGTCGTACCGACCAAAAGCATAAGAGCCACTGACGCCAGCTTACATTAAAAGGTCGTACCGACCTAACGCGTAGGAGCCAAAGGGCCAGCTTTAAATTCAAAAACATGAGGGTCGAATGAGCTCGAGTCGAAATCCGACTCGGAGACTGAACCCGAAATAGTTAACTAAATATGCCTAAGGGCGAAAGCATAAGAGCCTAAGACGCCAGCTTACATTAAAAGGTTATACCGACCAAAGCGTGTAAGAGCCTATGGGCCAGCCTAATAAGACCCAGGGCCATACTATGATTCCAAGGATTCCTTTTAACTCGAAGACCAGTTCTTCTTGCTGATGGCTAACAAACATCCAAAGATACATGAAAAACAATGTCGCAAGAATTCTTTTTACATATATGTGAAAGAATACACGCCCCATTTACATTATTCTTTGAAAGTGCTATATACAAATTTAGAAAAGGAAAGGCCTAATCTACGTCCCCCTCAGGGACGTCTACCCATCGATCTCTTTCTCGTTATCATCGGCATCAAACAGAAAGGATTTAGCGTCATATTCGTCCGCCTTTGCCTGCTTTATCTCTTCCGAGAGATCAAAGCCCCTAGCATGGATCTCCTCAAGAGTTTCTCTTCGAGATTTGCACCGTGCATACTCCAAGCTTCTGCTCTCAAGATCAAGAGCCCTTCTCAGCTTAGCTCGAACATCGGCAGCGTCCTTCAAAAAGACCGCAACTTTCTTGTCAGCCTTGGTACGGCTCATTACAGCTTCAGCCCGGGCATCCACAACCTCGGCCTTTACCTTCAAAAGCTCATATTTGAGCTTTGTAATCATATCTGTTCGAACCAAGCTATTATCACGAGCTAAACGACGTTGAACCTCAAAGGCGGAAGCCTTAGCCAGAGCACCCTTCTCCGCTGAAGCCTGAACGTCCGCCCGAGCCTTTAACTCATCGTATTCACGCTTGGCCCCAAAGTCATTCCAGCTCCTCCATTTTGTCCTTCAGCTGGAATATCGGAATATCAATCTCCGAAAGCGGAAGAGGGCATACATCGACACGAAGTGTAGGTTACCTATCTTTTGAGATGGCTTTCGTAGTTCTGACTTCGATCCGCCTCATACCGCAGATATACCAGCTCATCCTCCTTTTTCGTGCAAAGAAGCCTAAGGGACTTCTCCCCATCCAAAGCTTTCTGCAGCCTGGCCTCACGGCGGAGCAGCTCGGACTTAAGCTTGTTAAAGGCTTGCAAAAGAAAGCTCAATAAGAAAGACGCGAAACTGAAAGGAGCGTATACCAGCTACCAAAACATACCATGGAGCTAAGCCACTGAGCCTCACCAAAGGTCGCGCATACGTCCGATGGCTTAGTTCCCCCCGAAATGCCTTCGGTAGGAGAAGAGGGAGGCGCCAGATGACCCTTGTCCCTCGAAGTACCTTCAACGGGAACGGGAAATGTTCTTTCGAAAGCAGAGGCCTCCGAAGCCGGAAGATCGGCCGACTCATCTCTTTTGAACCTCAGAGAAGGTCTCGCCCCGTCGTGAGCATCCTCACACCACGAAGACCCTTTCCGTTTATTATCAACCCTCGACCCCGAGGTCGGCAATATCTCCTCCTCCACCAGGGGACACGGCCTCATCTCGGGAAGACCTCTAACACCTGCGGCGGCAGAGTTAGTGTGCTAAAAAGAAAGTACCTTTCTGAGTAAACAAGCCACTAAGCACCTACCATGTGGCTTTGCCTTCCATCTCTCTTTGGACAGGTCTCGCCATTTGCGCTTATCATAGGTCGAGCAAGATGCCAGCTTACGAGACCATTCACCCAGGCCAGGAACCTCGTTCAACAGCCAAGGAATCACTGAAGAGATAATATATATATATATATACATATACATATATATATATATATATATATATATATATATATATATATATATATATATATACATATATATATATATATATATACATATATATATACGTCTTTACGAAGCCCGTCTCCACTATGGACAAAGCGATAAAATTACAAGTATACCACTTACGTGTGAAATTCCATTTCTCAGGAAATGGCAAAAACTCTCTAGGGATAATATCGACTGTCCGTGCTCGAACGAACTGGCTCATCCACCCCGGTACTCGTTCTCTTCATCGTTAACGGCAGAGGGCCGAGTGGATCGACGTCGTAGAGTAATCCAGCCCTGGTAATGCAGAGGCCGATATAGCCTAACGAGATGGCTAAGGGTTAAATCAAGCCCGGCCTTTTCCGCAAAGTACCTTATCATCAGAACTATCTTCCAAAGGGATGGGTGAGCCTGCGCCAGGGTAAGCTGATACTTCCTACTGAAATTAAGCATGACCCTGTCAGGGGAGCCTAATGTAAAGCGATACATATACATGTTCAAAAACCCCTCGACGTGGGTCATTATGCTCTCATCCGGGGAAGGTGCGTGCAGTACCACTTATTCTCCCCATCCGTAGTCTTTCCTAATTATCTCGAGATGTTCTTCCCCTATTGAGATAATGAACCTCAATGCATGCTCCCGATGCCCTTGAGCGTTGGGAGGTCTCTCCGACGTAAAGTCTCCCCTCGATACAAAGCACCTCGAGGTCCGCTCACCAGATACCGACGGTGTACCACCGTTCGAATGCGGAACAGAGGCAGAACTCTCCTCTCCTTGATGAACGGATTTCGATATAGCAGCCATGGCTACACTAAAATAGGATGAGGGGGATGAAGATTTGGGCGAAGTCTCTAAGTTGAAATGATGAGAGAAATAGCACAAAGAACAAAAGTTCTATGAGAGGGATAGTTGCCTAGAGTAGCAGAATCCCCAGTTAAGAAATGAGCGAATGCATAAATAGAGGCAAACGACGACTGTTCGCCTATCCAGAAGACCAACTAAGTCTAGCCCTGACAGCACAACTTTTTTGTGAAATGTACAGGTAGGACCACCCCAGAGGCCCACTACCGTGTCGCATGAATAATGCTGTCATGCGGTGCTCGGGAAATATCGAGACCACGAGGGTCTCTGCTATTATAAGCATCGACTCCAAAGAAGCCATCGACCTAACCTCGAGATCGTGCTCGATCTCGAGAGTCCCGATTGGCCCCAAATATGAACTTCTAAGAGTCAACGTCAAAGTTCGAAGACTGAATTCCGCACGGTCACTGAAAAATAAAGAATGCAAGGCTGGAAACAAAAAAATCTTTTTTTTACATTACCAAAGATATGTTTGCAAGGGGCACCTTTACAAGACCTATTTCCCCGGGAATACATGCACAAAAATAAAAGAAAAAAAGAGAGAAGGAAAAGAGACACAAGCCTACTCTTCGTCACCACTGCCTTCTGAACTATCTCCGGGATTTTCATCCAAAGTGACTAAGGGTGCCAACTCTTCCTCCAAATCTCGGGCCTCCTCGATCTTGCTTGAGAGATCGACGCCTTTAACATTGGCTTCCTCTAAGGCTTGCCTCCTCACCTTTGCGCGAGCGTGAGCGACGGCCCAAATCAGCTTCTGCTCGGCCTTCTCTGATATCTCTCGGGCTTGCTGATTCGCAGTAGCGGCGTCTCTCAGATATGTAGCGGCATTCTCCTCGACCTCGGACTTGGCCGCAGATAGCGCAACAACATCCTCTCGAGCATTTCGGAGAAGACCCTGGGTCGATTCAAGCTCCGTGGTCACAATCTCGTTTGGCCTCCTCAGCTCGAGGATCTCCGTATTCATAGCGGCAATTTCTTCCCGAAGTCGCCCCGCGAGACCATCCTTCTGCCCGATCTGCAAAGGAAAAGATAAGTCGATAAACATCGAACTATGAGAATCGAATTTATGAATGACAAGTTACCTGCTCAGCAAGGCCAGCCTTTTCTCGGAGCGCTCCCTCCAAATTTGCCCGAAGCTCGTTTAACTCCTCCTCCTTCTGGGCAGAGGAGGCCTCCGACTCCTGCGGTCCCGAGGTGAGCTTCTCAAGCTCCTTCACACGGCGTGAAAGCTCGTCTTGGAGCCTAGAGAAGGCGTGATCATACATCTTCTTTGCCTACAGCGAAACAGAAGAGTCAGAAAAAATGAGGAAAGGTACTTGGGACTAGAAAAGTGCACATAAAAAGCTATCACCTTCTGCTGGAACCTCTCCGCTTCCTCGATAGCGTTGGGAGCGTCGAGATCAATGTCCTCACTAACATCATCAACGCCATCAAGGAAGTTGTCAAGCTCATCTCCCCCTCCGAGAGGACCTTCCACGTTGGTAACATTTGGGTCTTGAGCGTCCCTGTATTCCCCGGGCGAGAACCGAGGACCCAAATTAAGGCCACCCAGGGCTTCGATATCGCCAAGGGGCAAATACTGTCCCCGAAAAGCTCTGGGCCCGGACCCTTTGGAACCAGCAGCAATGGTCTCCTCGACAGAAACTGCACCACGTTCGACCAGGGTCTGAGGGACCGCGTTCGCACCCTCCTCGAGGGTATCCACCAAACTGGATCGACCTGAATCGACTGTTCCCGATTCAACGCCCTTTGTTCGGGACACCTACGCGACATCTGCACCCGGCCTCGTCCTTTGTACCAAACGGTATTCATCATCATCGTCATCTTCATCCCTAGTACTGGGACTTGCTCCGGAAGCCGAAGCCGAGGTCCAGGTTGTAGCTCGAGGCCTGCGTGATTTAGGTTTCTTTGCCAATGAAGAATCAGCAGCCGCCTTTTTCTTCCTCTTCTTGCCTTTATCAGGCTTCGGAGCCTCTACCTCGCCGTCGGGAGGCGGTATCATCTGCACTCCGTCACCAAGTCCTGCACAAACATAGTGATCAAAATTTATCAGCACGGAGGATATGGGGAAGAAATATAAAAATATGATATAGGCGGCAAGAAGGATTTTACCATGATTCTTGGCCGCCCATAGCGTTTTAGCTAGGTCGGGCTAAGACCGCCCTAGAAATGGGAACGAAGCATCCAATTGCCTAATCCATCCCAGCAAATCCTGGACCATTTCGGGATACAAAACGGTAGCTGCATAAATAAAGGGGAGATCATATTTTGGAATGAAGGTAAGAAGACAATAAAGCATGTTCGAAGGAGGGGCACTCACGCTGCATATTCCATTCCTCCAGGAATTGCATCCTATCGGTCGGGATGATGTCCGAGGTTCTCACTCGGGCAAACCTGCTCATCCACTCTCGATCCGTGTCCTCATCAATTCTCGAGAAAAACGGCTTCTTGGACCGAGGGTGAAGTTTAATCCAACCTCGATAAATTCGAGGGCTATACAATCTAATTAAATGGTCAAGGGTATAGGTCGTACCCACGACCTTGTTGAAAAAGTAACGGAGCATGTAGACTATCCTCCAGAAAGATGGATAGATTAGGCCAACGTCACTCGGTAATTGTCATAAAAGTTGAAGATAACCGGATCTATCGCCAGTGAATAAGGGTTTGAGGAATCGATGGTACCCAAAGTAAACGGGTATGTATACACATGAAGGAAGCCAACCTATGGTCTTTTATGCTCTCGTCAGAACGAGGGATCTCAACCAGCACTGCCTCCTCTCATCGGCAGTCTTTCTTCACTTTTTCTATATTGGTTACGATGCTAATATACCGGGACACGTGTTCGCATCGGCCCAGTGTAGACGAGGGTCTGTCGACGGAAAAATCATTTACCGTGTTAAACTCAATAGGGGTACACTGTTCAACGGTGGGTATCACTTTGTGTTTGCCTTTGGATGTTCGAGACGAAGAGGCAGTATCCTCTTTTCGAGGCACTATTTTAGAGGTTCTAGCCATAGTGGTGGAAAGGCCTTTCTGAGAAAGTAAGTAAGGAATCAAGAACGGAAGAAGGAGGAATTTAAAGGCGATGGCCTTGTCCCTGAAAGCTTGATGATGCTGTAAAGTATGAATTATCAAACGATTAATGTATTTATAGAAGCTGTATGGGCAGCGGAAAGGACAAACCAATAGCGATTTGTGGGCTTCTTGATAGTCGTGATGACGACGACCCTTGCCCAGCTTTTAAGTTATGGCATTTAATGCTCTGATCGGCTGACATCATTATGATAATTCTTAAGGAGTAGGAGTTCAAAATCATTTCCTCTCACTTCGTTCTAGGAAATGCGGTGACTATCTGTATACGATAGAAATCGATGGCTCAATTTTACGGTCATGAAGACATCTCGAGGGCTCTCGGTGATCAACCTCGAGGTAGTGTAAATAACGACCGGCCTCGAGGCAATGTAAATTAGTGGTCTCGGTGGATCAATGTGAAGTTCCCTAGGCACACGACTAGAGCTGACAAAGTCTAGTAGGCTAGCTCTGACCCGTATCATGACATTAAATGGCTGTATCAGCCCCATATCTTTGTAATTACTGCATTTGTACTATGTTGGGATCCCCCCCATATATAAAGGGGATCCTTGTCATTTTGGAAGGATCTGTTTCTCAATACTAAATATACCAGAACATTCTCTCTGTTCTCTAACACATTCTCTTGAATTCATTACTTCCATTTATTGCTTATATTCATTGTGTTCCATTTATTGTTCTCCATTTATCGCTTATCATTGGCAATAAAGAGCCGTCATTGAATTTATTATAACTGTTAGCCTCTCCATCGACTGCCCACGGCAAGGTATAGGGCTCGACCTCGAGGCCCCGAATAAGAAAGCTCGAGGCCCCGCTCATCAGCCTCTTGGTTTGGTTATCACCTTGTTTTCAATCTCCTATCTCATTTTCTAATCCCTTACTTAATATCTATTGCCTAATCGACTAGCATAAAAATAGATCACGTATTTTTAGAACCATAAAATCAAATCTAACTGTAATTACCATTTTCACGGTAAACATTAGGCAATCCCAGAACTAGCACCATTAAGAGGAAGTTAAATGCTAATGAAACCTAGAACAAAGTAAAGTTAACAAAATCGTGTACAAAAGTAATCCAAAAAACACATTAAGCCATAGCATTCAGAGGTGAGAATGCAAGTGAATCAAATACACATAAGGACGAAATTGCAAAAGTCAAGTGGCTTACCTGTTAAATAGACAACAATAAAGAACAAAAGATCCACAAGAACCCAGAAACCTCGATGCGCCAAAGTTCCCAAGAGCTTCAAAAGAACCCCGGGCAATGCTTGCACCAAGAGAAAGTTAGAACAGTAGACACTCAGTGGCCTAGGCTTTCAGCCGGACAACACAAAGCACAAAACATGATAACGAAGGAATTAACAGAACAAAGCCTCAAATTTTAGTGAGATTATAGCAATTAGGTATGTCTCAAAGGGGAATGGGAAGGGGTTTATATAGTGATAGAAATCGAACAAGTAAATAAGGAAAACTGTAAAATCAAACATAAATGAGGATGTATTAACATGCAGAATCAATAAAAATCAAATTAGGGAAAAATAGGTAAACCCTAGTTGACAGAAATCGAAGCTTGGGCGCAAAACTTGGCTAATCGGAACCATATAGCCATGGTCATGATGTATATGGACTAAATATTGTCCAAATTCAAACGGTTGAAGTGAACGTGCGGAATTGGAGAGATAGTACTTGCCATGTGTAGGCAAGTACTAAGTGACGCCATGGAGAAACACCTAGTAGCGGAGAAACAGTAGTATGGTAAGGAAAAGATGGGAGAATCCCATTATTAACGGGATTAGGGGAAGATTTGGATAAGGCGGAGATAATGGTTTTTGGTGAGGGAGGAGCGTTTGAGGGTGGCGTTTTAGAGGGAGTGGGATTAGGGTTAGATGATGGGGTAATTTAGAAGGGGTTGGTTTATTAGCGGCCGTCGAGCATTTGAAATCAACGGTCAAGATGAAAGAATGGGGTTAGGCGGGTCGTTTAAGCGGGTTACCGGCTATGTTATTTTAAAAGGGTGGTTTGGTTTTGGGCTTGGGGTAATTGGGCTAACTCTAGTCCGAAAATTGGTTAAAAATGGGCTATTGTTTAAATACCCAAAATTTATCAAAATAGTTCATAAAAAATTCTTAATAAATAAATGAAAATATTATCTACACACTAAAATGATTAAAAATAATAATTTAGCATTATTAAAATATAAAAGGCTATTTTGACACCAATAGTATAGATAAAAAGCAATTATATATGAATATAGGCTATTATTGCAAAATTAGGTAAACAACTTAAAAATGCAAACGTAATTATACGAAATAAAGTAAAAAATATTGTGGAACATATATGAGGATGCAAAAATAGTATTTTTGGATGATTAAGTCATCGCAAAATAATTTGAAGGAATAATTAATAATTATTCAAGTAATTTAAATGCAGCAAAACCAATTTAAAAGCTCTAAAATTTATGGAAAATTATAGAAAACGCTTGTATAGATTTGTAAACTAAATAATGATCTAAAAAATAATATTTTGAAAGTATATACATACATATATATATATATATATATATATATATATATAAACATATATATTGAAAAAATATGAGGGCAAAATTGGGTATCAACAGTTGCCCCTCTTTATCCGAGAATGATGAAAGAGTTGTCGGGTAAAGAAAATGATGACCAGTTTTGGCCGAATTGAGTGAGGAATGGTGTGATATAAAAAATGGTGGCCAAACCCTGGTTCCTGAGTTGCCTACATATCCCCGGTGTTACGGGAATCAGACCGTGTGTAATTTCTGGATCCAGCGACAAACGAAACCGATGGAATGGTTATCAGAATGATCGTATATTTTGGAAAGGGTTCTTTTGGGTAGGATCGTATCGGATGAATTTATGCAAAGTCATGATTGTGTATTTGAAACGCTATGGCTATTTCAATGAGCAAATATTTGAACGGTCATAAAATGCAAGGCGGGGACTGATGGTGGTCGGTTATGTCTGAAATAAATGCAGGATGTGAATGTTATGAGCAGAAACCGGAGCGAAGATTGCTCCCGTTTGAAAAATGGTTACTTCCTGGATTATAGGACACGATGCATGCAGATATATATAGATTATGCCGAGAATTTAAACATGACGCAAATTCCATTTGGACCATGAAGGTTGTTTTTGGACGGTGGGGATGATGTCCTTAGACCATGACGTCCTGGGCCATGATTCATGTAATAAGGGATTCGCAGGCCATGAAATGATGTCCTCGGGCCATTAGGATAGTGCCTCTAGACTATGACACCTTTGAATAATGATGTGCACTTTTTGAGAGATCCTCAGGCCATGGAATGGTGTCTTCCGGCTACGAGGATGATGTTTTCGGACTATGATGCCTTTTGGAAAAAATGGCGATGTTTCAGTCCATGAAATGCAAAGATGTGATACTCGGTCATATGCAAAATGAAACAAGATAAAGCTTTGTCTTGTGTAAGATTAGGGCAGTGCTTAGCCCCAGGCGAATGGAGGATAGTGCTAAGACTTAGATGGCGTAATGGAGATAGCATTTGGTCTTATGCAAGGACAAGGCAATGCATAGCCTTAGGCAATTGAGGAGGCAATGCTTAGCCTCATGCAAGAAGAGGAGACAATGCTTAGTCTCGATGCAGGGAAAGGTAGTGCTTACCATTATGCGATTAGGCAGCAATGCGTAGCCTCATGAAGAGGAGATAGTGCTTTGTCTCGGGCAACTAGGGATGCAGTGTTTAGCCTTATGCGATTGGGGAGGCAGTGCTTAGCCTCATGCAAAGAATAAGAGACAATGCTTAGTCTTGATGCAAGAAAAGGCAGTGCTTAGCCTTATGCAATTAGGGAGGTAATGCTTAGCCTCAAGAAAGAAGACGAGATAGTGCTTAGTCTTATCTAAATAAGGAGGCAATGCTTAGCCTCATGCGAATAAAGGAGGCAGTGCTTAGCCTCATGCGAAGGAGAAGACAATGCTTAGTCTCATGCAAATAAGGAGGCAGTGCTTCCTCATGCGAATAAGGGAGGCAGTGCCTAGCCTAATGCAAGAAGAGGAGACAGTGCTTAGTCTCATGCAAATATGGAGGCAGTGCTTAACCTCATGCGAATAAGGGGGGAAGTGCCTAGCCTCATGCAAGAAGAGCAAATAGTGCTAAGTCTCATGCAAATAAGGAGGCAGTGCTTAGCCTCATGCAAATAAGGGAGTCAGTGCTTATCCTCATGCAAGAAGAGGAGACAGTTGTTAGTCTCATGCAAATAAAGAGGCAGTGCTTAACCTCATGCAAGAAGAGGAGATAGTGCTTAGCCTCAAGCAAATAAGGAGGCAGTGGTTAGCCTCAAGCAAACAAGGGAGGCAGTGCTTAGCCTCATGCAAGAAGAGGAGACATTGCTTAGTCTCATGTAAATAAGGCGGCAGTGCTTAGCCCCATGCAAGAAGAGGAGGAAATGCTTAGTCTCGATGCGTAGAAATGAGACAATGGGAAAGTAAGGTATTTCCTCAGATGATGCTGTTTGCGCTAGATAATTTTTTGTGTTGAAGGCAGTGTCTTGATATATCTGCGAATATCGTTGTCTTATTGCACCTGCATCCAAAGAAAAATTGTGCGTTCTGTGGGTAAGGTTGGTTCGCACTTTCGTCTTCTTGCTCTATCTTTGCTCCTGCTTTGCCCCTAGGTAACATCTAGTTGTTATAGAAAAAAAATTTTGAAAAAATATGCATGCGTTTGATAAATATAGTTATTTGAAATGTTGTAGTATGCGATATCAAGTAATTTAGATGAACCGATGATTGTGACACATTTTGGGGACATTGCAACCTCCATTCCTTAGAAATTTGAGGGTCCCCTTTAAAATTCAGCCCAGTTTAAATGTAATACTTTGGTTGTTCCGTGTATGACGAAGTCGGTTGAACTTGCTTTAGAATTTTTAGGGTCCTCCTCAAAATTCTGCCTCAGTTTTCTGATCATGGAAAAATGAAGATTTTATTAAGATGTGACCGAACCCACAGGGGTGCCTACATATCCCCTCTTAAACGAGAATCAGGTTAAGCGTAGTTCAGTTACATCAAATTAAGAAATGTAAGTAGTCCCAAACATAGTATCTCTTAACTGCGTCTGGGTTGATAGGTTTTTGCCAAATCTCTCCGTCCATTTCTCCAAGTATAAGTGCTCCTCCTGTTAATATTCGATGAATCATGTAGGGACTGTGCCAATTGGGTGAAAATTTCCCTTTAGCTTCATCTTGATGCGGGAAAACTCGTTTTAGCACCAACTGTCCCGGTGTAAATTGACTTGGTATGACCTTTTTGTTGAAATCTCTTGCCATTTGTTCTGATAGAGTTGACCGTGATATACTGCATTCATTCTCTTTCCGTTAATGAGTGCTAATCGTTCATATTGGCTTTGTACCCATCTGCATCGCTGAGCTCAGCTTCTTGTATGATTCTTAGAGAAGGGATTTCTACTTCGGCTGGAATGACCGCTTCAGTACCATAAACAAATAGATAGGGAGTGGCCCCGGTTGATGTGCCAACTGTGGTACGATATCCATGCAGAGCGAATGGCAGCTTCTCATGCCGTTGTTTGTAATTATCTACCATTTTTCTCAACATCTTCTTGATGTTTTGTCGGCGGCTGCTACAACTCCATTAATTTGCGGCCTATATGTTGTGGAATTCTTACGCTTGATCTTGAAAGTTTCACGCATGGCCTTCATCAGATCACTGTTGAGATTGGCGGCATTGTGGGTGATGATTGACTTTGGTACTCCAAACCGACAAACAATGCGATCCTGAACAAAGTCTGCAATGACCTTCTTAGTTACAGCTTTGTTAGATGCAGCTTCAACACATTTTGTGAAATAGTCTATAGCCACTGGAATAAATCTATGCCCATTTGAAGCAGCGGGTTCGATTGGACCGATGACATCCACCCCAAGTGGAGAAAGGCCCTGGTGCACTTGTTGCATTGAGTTCATCGGGTGGCACTCGTATCATGTTAGCATGTATCTGGCATTGGTGACACTTTTGGACATACTTGATGCAGTCTGTTTCCATGGTCATCCAAAAATATCCTTCTCTTAGTATTTTCTTGGCTAAGACAAAACCATTCATGTGCGGCCCACAAGTTCTGGCATGTATTCCTCGAGTAATCTGGATGATTTCTTGGCATCAACACATCGTAATAACCCCAAGTCAGGATTCTTTCTGTATAGAATTCCTCCGATTTGAAAGAAGTGGTTGGCTAACCTTCGGAGTGTGCGTTTTTGAGTATGATTTGCGTGCTCGGGGTACTCTCCCTTTGCCAAGTATTCTTTAATGTCGTGGAACCACGAATTTCCATCATTTTCTTCTTCAACATGAGCACAATAAGCTGGCTTCTTATGAATTCCTATTGGGATAGGATCGATGAAATTCTTTTCTGGGTGTTGTATCATGGAAGATAGAGTGTCCAATGAATCTGTGAACTCATTCTGAATCCTCGGAATATATTTGAATTCTATCTTTGTGAACCTCTTAACCAGTGCTTGTACACATTACAGATATGGCAATATTTTGGTGTTCTTTGTAGCCCATTCTCCTGAAACCTGATGTACCAAGAGATCGGAATCTCCATTCACCAGCAACTCCTGAACATTCATGTCAATGGCCAACCTGAGTCCCAAGATGCATTCCTCATATTCTGCCATATTTTGGGTACATGGAAACCTGAGTTTTGCGGATTCCGGATAGTGTTGTCCGGTTTCTGATACTAAGACAGCTCCAATACCCACTCCTTTGAAGTTTGCGGCTCCAACGAAGAACATCCTCCAACCATCGTATGCTCCAGTTATGTCTTCTCCCACAAATGATACTTCCTCGTCGGGGAAATACATTTTCAATGGTTCGTATTCTCCGTGTACAAGATTTTCTGCCAAATGATATGCCAATGCTTGCCCTTTGACCGCCTTATGAGCTATATAGGTGAAGTCAAACTCACTCAACAATAATTGCCATTTTGCTAACTTTTCGTTAGGCATGGATTTCTGGAAGATGTATTTCAACGGGTCCATCCTCGATATTAGATATGTGGTGTAGGCACCGAAATAATGCCTTACCTTTTGAGCTATCTATGTCAAAGCGCAGCAGGTGCCCTCCATCAAAGAGTACCGAGCTTCGTAAGGTGTGAATTTCTTACTCAGGTAGTATATGGCCTGCACCTTTATCCCACTCTCATCATATTGTCCCAGAACGCAACCAAAAGCCCCATCTAGTACGGACAAATAAATCAACAAAGGTCTCCCTCATTTCGGTGGGACCAGGACAGGCGGTTTGGATAAATATTCCTCTATTTTGTCGATGGCTTTCTGGCATTCTTCAGTCCAGCATGTTGAAGCATCTTTCTTCAGCATTATGATTCATAGATCACAGTTGATTGTGCTATGAAACGACTGATGTAGTTTAAACGCCCTAAGAAACTCAACACATCTTTCTTGTTTTTCGGAGGTGGCAATTCCTGGATAGCTTTGACCTTTGATGGGTCCAATTCAATCCCCCGGCAGCTGACGATGAATCCTAGCAACTTTCTGGCAGGGACTCCGAAGGCACACTTTGTAGGATTGAGTTTCAGATTGTACCTTCGAAGCCGATCAAAGAATTTCCTCAAATATGCTATATGATATGTGCTTCTTCTGCACTTGACGATGACGTCATCCATGTACACCTCTATTTCCTTGTGTATCATGTCTTGGAAAATGGTTGTCATAGCTCTCATATAAGTGGCTCCAACATTCTTCAGGCCAAACGGTATCATATTGCACTTTACGATGACGTCATCCATGTACACCTCTATTTCCTTGTGTATCATGTCGTGGAAAATGGTTGTCATAGCTCTCATATAAGTGGCTCCAACATTCTTCAGGCCAAACGGTATCATTTTGTAGCAATACATTCCCCATGGTATGATAAAAGCTGTCTTTTTGGCATCCTGTTCATCCAACCATATCTGATGATACCCCGTGAAGCAATCCATAAAAGACTGGAGTTCATGCTTGGCACAATTTTCGATTAGAATGTGTATATTGGGCAATGGGAAATCGTCTTTGGGACTTTAAATCCCGATAATCGACACATACTCTGACCTTCCCATCCTTATTCGGAACCGGCACAATGTTGGCTAACCAAGTCGGATATTCGACCACTCTGAGAACCTTGGCATTGATTTGCTTAGTGACTTCCTCTTTTATTTTCAAATTCATATCTGGCTTGACTTTTCTGAGCTTCTATTTTACTGATGGACACATGGGATCGGTAGGTAACTTATGAGCCACTATGGATGTGCTCATACCCGTCATATCATCATAAGACCATGTAAAGATGTGTTCATACTTCTTCAGAAACCAAATGTATTCTTCCTTCTCTGTTTGTGATAGGTGAATGCTTATACGTGTTTCCTTGACTGTTTCGGAATCCCCTAAGTTAACCGTCTCGGTCTCGTCAAAATTAGACTTAGGTTTGTTTTCAAAATTTTCCACTTCTCTGCCAATTTCCTTAGGTATTATATAATCTTCCAGATCCTCCGAATCACTATCCTTGTGTTGTATTGTCTAATCACATGTCATAGTCGTGGGTTCATCAGGATAAATAATAATAATGCTGTACAGAGAAAACGTAAAGAATAATAATAAATACTAAAAATAGCAATGCTTCAAATAAATCTTGAAAGCGTCAAACAAGCATGGCTCGATGACTCGAGCAATTATTTCAAAACAAAATACTTTCAAAAGAAAACACTGAAAATGTCTTAGATGCTCAAAATTGCTTTAAAAATAAATTATGCTAATTGCCAAGCTAACCAAGAACTCGACGGGCCCGGGATGGTGCAGCAGTCCAGTTCTTGAGAACACCTCCTTTCTCCACAATCTGAATGGTAAGGTCTTCCTCCTCCTCCTCCTCAACTATCACACTGCAGTCCACGTCTTCATCATCCAGACATAACCTTCTCATGCTAGCTAAAGCCCCGTCTTCCTCAGACCCCCACATCATGTCAGCTTGGTAAAATGTTTGGTGCAAATGTGGTTCCAAGCTTTCCAGCAGATAATAAGGACCTCGCCATGGCGGCAACCAATTATGGTATTCGTGCCAAGTATATTCATACCCAAACCCAAAAAGTTGTACCATGACGCTTTGGTTGCACTAGTTTGGTGATCCCTTGGAGATTCCGAAGACCCTTGACAAGCTCATACCCTGTCCATAGCAATATGATTTCTATCTTGTTGCTCCACCATTTGTCTTTTTTAATTGTGTTGACACGCTCAATACGGTGGTATGTTTCTCCACCCAACTTCTTCTTGTTCCCGATGACTGGAACAGTCTAACTGGAATAAATGGGATTACTCCCATCTCCATGGATGATAACCTTCTGATGGTTCCATTAAAATTTCATAGCTTGATCCAGAGTAGAAGACACTGCCCCAGCAACATGTATCTAGGGTCGTGCCAACAGTAGATTGTAGGTAGCAGATATATCCAACACTTGAAACTCAACGTCAAACCATGTTGAGCCCATCTATAGGCTCAGGTTGATCTATCCAATTATGGCCCTCTAAGACCCATCAAATGCTTTCACATTCATACTTCCTGCTCGTATCTCGTGTAGGCCTTTACTCAGCCACTTCAAAGTATTCAGCGAACATATGTTGAGGCTTGAACCCCTATCTATCAGGACCTTGGCGAGTTGTCCTCAAATTTCACCGTGATATGTAGTGCCCTATTGTGACTTAGTCCTTCCGGTGGTTGCTCATCTTCATGAAAAGTGATTTTGTGGCTTTCCAATACCTACCCTACCATGTTGGCCATTTCCCCACTAGTGATGTTGGTGGGTAGATAGGATTCACTCAGCAGCTTCATCAAGGCATTCCTGTGTGTCTCGGAATTTTCGCAGTAGTGATAAAATGGATATCTGAGCGGGAGTTTTGTTCAATTGGTCAACCACAGAGTATTCTCTTGCTTGTACTTTCCTCCAAAGGTCGTCAGGGCCAGTCTCAATGACAAGCGGCTTAGATGCAGCTTTCTTGCTCATTCCTCCCAAGTTATCAGGTGTCTAAACCCTACCGGTTCTGGTCATGCCTTGTGCTGTATCTGTTTCTTCCATTTTCGCTTTTCCTTTCCTCCTTGCTTCCGCAATATAATCCCATGGTATAGCTTTAGACTGGTAGGATGGAGTAGGTGCTACCATCATAGTGAAAGGCGTGGTCACATTCACTTCAAATGGCGCTAGTGCGGCCATCTCAACCTCGATCGGTGCCTGGGTTTGCACTACAATGGGTGTGAGGATGACTGGAGATGTTTTAGGATCACCATCTCCCGAATGAGTCCAATTGACCCTTCCGAATCCCATTCTTCATTAGTCTCTATCATATTTACTCCCACCTCTATGATCTGGGAGAGGATTGTTACAGACAATAGCTGCAGCCTCCTTTGCCTATATGAATTTAGTGTAAATAAACATCTGGATCTTGTCCTTCAGAGTGCGACATTCATCAATGATACGACCCTTCATTCTTGAGTGATAGGCACATGTCTTGTTTGGGTTAATCCACTGAGAAGAGTTTTCCATAGCAACAGCCGGAATGGGAGTGACATAAGCGACAGCCTTCAGTCTCTCATAGAGTTGGTCTATGGGTTTAATAAATAGAGTGTATTGTCTAGATGGTCTGCAGTCGAAATTTGGCCTTGGTTTTTGATAATTTTGGCGGGCTGGTGGTGGCGAGGGGTAATGTGTGGGTTGGATGTTATAAGTGTGGTAGGTGGTAGCAGGTTGTTGGTATCTGAGAGGTTAAGGCTGGTATGTGGGTGGAGGTGTTTGGTATGGGAGAGGAGACTTTGGGCCTTGGGCTACCATTACTCCACACACTTCTTTCTACTTGGAGATACCTCCTGACTGTGAAGCTTTATTTGTAGCCTGGAGTGCTTCTAAATTTGATGATGTCAGCGAACTTATGGTTTTCAATAACCATCAACATTTCATAGTATTGTGGGTCTTGAGCTCTGACGAAGAACTAATTCATCTGTTCTTCTTCAAGTGCCGGTCTTACTTTCCCAGCTTCAAATCTCCACCGAGTAGCATACTCGTGGAAGGTCCCCGTTGGTTTCTTCTTGAGATTCTGAATGTAGGAAACATCTCGTGTGTTTTTTGGGTTGAAACTGAATCGATCCATGAAATCTGATGCCATGCTTACCCAATTAACCCACTTCTATAGGTTCTAACTGATGTACCAAGACGAAGCGTCTTCTGTGAGGCTTCTCATGAACAGTTTCATACAGATTCATTCATCTTTGCCATCTCCTACCAACTTGTCACAATATGTTCTTAGATGCCCTTTCAAATCACCAGCTCCGTCGAATATTTCGAACATGGGAGGTTTGTAACCCTCCGGTAGTTCTACATCTGGTTGTATGCATGAGTCCTCATAATTCAAACCTTCAATGACCTTGCCACCTTTGACACACTGAACTCTTCCAGTGAGCTTCTTGTCACTGGATTCCGGTACATATAGGGTTTGTTGTGGGGTGTGGGGTAAAGTTTCCACATATATGGGATTGCTTTGGGGGACTCCAGGAATCCGGGCGTAATGGTGGTCATTGGTTGAGTTTTGTGGATCAAAAGTAGGTTGTGGTTCATTCTAAGGAGTGTGGTATGTGGTCATTTGTGGGTATTGAGTTGGATGGTGATGGTGTTGTTGAGGAGTAGGTACCGGTGGAGGGTTGTGGTTCTAAGTAGATGTGGTGTATTGATGTGGTGCGGGAGGATTTGGCGGTGGATTTTGGTTCTTAGTGTTTTGGGGAGGCATCGGGGTTTGGGCATTTGTGTTTTGTTGGTTGATATCGGGGACATTTAGGGTGAGGGAAAGGTTTGCCAAGTTCCGGACCTGCTCCAGTTCTCCTTGTACCTCCAATATTTTCTATTCCAGATGTAGGACCAATTCATACTGTGCTGGAGTACTCCGACCATCCGAAGTTTCTACGTTTTCTGCGTTGTCCTTTCTAATACCACTTAAATCTTCCATCTTTCCTTTCGCTTCACTTTTGCCTTTAGGATCACTTGGTGGAGGAGGAGGTGGAGGACCTCTGGATCTAGTGTGATATGCGGATAATTCCAGTATGCACGAACCAACCTTGGGTAATGGGAATAATCAAAAGAAAGAAAAACAAAAGGTAACCAAGTCAGTAAGGGATATTGAAAGAATTCTTGCAACATTGAACATGATTTGCAAAATAAATTCGCGTCCTAATTTGGGGGACCTCGTTGTGCCCTAGGTAGGCCTAAGCGACACATAGACTTGGAGAAAATTAATGCAAATAATTGCGTCATTTCATTAATGTGAAAATGAATCAAATTTACAAAAACGACAATAATAAAAAAGTTACTAATGGCATTTGCCTTATTACAATCGAAATCTAAACTAAGCTATAAAGCAGTAAAACAACATTTCCCTAATCTACTCGGTCCCAGAAGGACCTTCCCCGTGCTGGGCTCTCTTGACTCCATCGATAAGATTCCCCAAGTCGCGCATATCCAACAATAGATAAGCCTTTGCTAGGAGCCCTCCTTCATTGCCATCCGTGTCTTGACAGCCTGAAATCCTCTTTCTCATTTTTCCTTGATGCTCCATCACCCCTTTCTCTAGATATTCAAATCTATCTGTTGATCTAGTAGCGATTTTTCTCCATTCATTGATTGCTTCCATATCCATTTTGTGTTGTTCCAGATGCCTAGCTTCATACTCGAATACCCTCTTGCGTAACCTCCTGTACTTGACCTGTGCTTCAGCAGCGTCATCCATGATCCTATTTTTCAAATTAATTCCATGCTTCACCTCTCCTACTATATCGTCCACTAACCATAATGGATAGAAGTACACACTACCAGCACGATATCTGTCTGGCTCAATAGTACTCTTCCCACAATGACATTTTGATCCCACATATGCTGTGCCTCGAACTTGAATGGAATAAAGTACCTTTTAAAATTTGCTTTGTACTAGCCATGTTGGAAACCCGAGGTATAACCTATTTTCTTCCCGCTTGTCTCATTACCCTTATAGGAGCATAAGAATAGATTCCCCTCAACCTGATCAGTACTAGATGAGTAGTCTCTCTCAACCTGAGGATCAACTCAGTGCTAGGAAACCATTCGAACATCCAATGTACCTGCTCGTCTGTCAGATTGATGAAGAAACGTACCCAACTCACAGCATTTCCAGGTTGTGCAAACCTGTCAGGGATAAATGTCACTTTCTTGGGGCGGTGATAAGCTATGTAGTCATTCAACGGTCGATGCAGAAGTTCTTGGCAATATTTTCCCCTCTGAAATGTTCCAACAACCAGACTTGTAGTAACAAATTACAACCTTCGAAGTGCCCGAATCCCTATTTGCACCGATATTACATTTCAGCTAAGATCGTAGGGATAATGGTATAGTTTTGTCGCTCGATGCCTTCCATAAGAGTTCTGGCTACCACGGCTAGGCGATTATAGATCCTTCCCCATTTCATTGGAAATATCAATAACCCCAAGAAGTAGACGATGAACCCATAAACCCGTCGGTGTTTCCAACCCAAAGAAGTAATGGCGAGTTCCTCATGATGAAGACGATACGACTTACTGTGCCCGTAACGCTCATAAAGGAAATTAAATGGGATGTACAACTTCTTCAAACAAAGCAATTCATCATTTTTTCTTGAAACCTAGCATTTTCAGAAAACCGCGATGGGTGCGATGCTCTGGTACCAATAACCTTGGAGTATCCCATGGCAGCATATCAAAACCTCCTATTTCCTCTAAGAGAGGAGTCATTTCTATGTCACCAAAGTGAAAGATGGCCCTTTTCTAATCCCAAATAGTAGCGGCCTCAATCAATGCTCTATTCGGTCGGATGTCTAACAAGGACGGGAGATTACCTTCTAACATGATTCTTGTCTCTAGGCACGAGATTTTCCCCCCAATCAAGCAGCATAGGTGGGATGTTTTAGACCATGCCAAACCTGGGGACGTCGTGCTTCATTTTCTACAAACAAATTGAGTTAGCCATCTCCCCTCCAGATTCGACTATTTACACACTAATGATAAATATATTGGCATATTTTCTCCAAGTAATGCTCATAACGTGACAATGTCCATTTGGGATTATGGAAATCCCGTCGGACTTTGGACAAGGCTTATCTTAGCGGGATATCACGTTAACAACGTTCTGACCCGTACTAGGTTTAACATGATGAATGTATATTTGATATTGGAGTAAGGTTTCTATAATGGCCTAGACTGGTACTCTCAAGTGGACAACATGAGAGGGAAAGACACGGGGCGTCGACTGCACCGTTGATCGACTAGTCTACCACAAATAAGCCCTTCCGATTTAAAAAGGGTTATTTTAGTAGAGTGCGGACACTCATCAAGTGCCGTTATGTTGATAATCGGCACGACTGGAGTATGATGTGGAGCATGCTTTAGGCAGAGATAATAACACATTGTCAAGTATTTGTATGATAAATATGTAGAGAGCGGTATATACAGTATTAAAGTAGAACGTGAAAAACATAAAAAGAAAGACAAATGAAGAAGTTAGTTCGTAGAATATATGCGAAAATGTAGCAAGTAAGGGAGTAGGGATGGGAGAGGCATGATACAGCAGTCTTTAAACCAAATAAGAGCAGTCATAGCAGATAATGGTAAACGGGAAGGGATGTGCATTCTATAACAAATAAAGGTGAACGAGAAAGGGGTATGCATGTTATAACAAATTTAGACAAATAAAGGGGAGGAGGGAAGGAATGTGCATGTTATAACAAATTTAGACGAATAAAGGTGAATAGGGAAAAGGGGGTATGCATGTAATAGAAAATAAAGATGAAAAGGGATGTGAAAAATAATCCTCATAAGCCAAGTTCATTATGGTAAGAGCCTACGTGTAAATTTCCAGTAGAGTCGCCATGCTGTCGCGCCCCGTTTTCTCGTGAAAGCGGGTTTCGACGTCGTGACCACTCCTTTTAGAATAGGAGATAGAGTTCTAAAGGAGAAGAGTTGCCACCTATTTGCAAATAACTCTGTTTGACTAGTCAACGTCACCAAAGATAGGGTAAGGGCTCAAATTACCTCAAAGAGAGGTGTTAGGCACTCTTCGCGGTCCACAACTGTGGGTCCCGGCCGAACATATGATTATGTGGATTACAATTAAGCTAGGTGACCAAATAAACAAAGGGAATTCAGAAGTCAGAGAATTTTTATTACAACATGATTAATACAAGTCTTAGTACGAATATAGGGATACAATTATTTAGATCTAATAGCGATACACGAAGAGAAAATTGGGGTCCTAAGTTTTTTAGCCTAAAGGATCACCCCGTACAACATAAATAATACTTCGTAACCCCCTTAGGGTAGGTATTTGCTCAGATTATTCAGCAGGCACAGACTATCATCTCCTGCTACCCGATTACTATGTTAAAGTTGTTTACTTAAAGCGTACTAATTCAGTTTTAAGTCTTGGACTATGCGTGCACTACCCGTCCTATACCTATGGCCCAGGAGGTATGGGACCTCTATTTGGGTGGTTCTAGACCTCACTTAGGCTGCTCAGAAATGTCAAAACTAGGCAACATACAAAAAACACGTTGGACTTCAAATATAGGCAGTTAAGGCTCAAGTTTGCCTCCACACTTAAGCAATAAATGCACGCAAGACAAATTTCATGTTAGGCAATTCAGAATTAAGGAATTTAAACCCTATAGACATGATTTCTACGTGACAAAGCATCAAAACATACAAACGTGGTTTCAAAGGCCAGGCGATGTTTTATTCTCTAGATGAATATGCGATTTGCATGTTGATTAATGAAACTGCATATTTCAAGTTATTAATCCATATAGATGTTGCAATCCTAAGTGATATACGCATTGAATAATAGGGAAATCTATTAGGAGAAACTCAGAATTATTTATGCTAGCTGACAATGGTATGACCAGGCAGTAAACGGTATTTTAGAGGTCCATTAGAATGAGCATTTATACCTTATAGGAAGGATCACTAACAGTTTATGCTTGGCGTTCATTTTTATTGTTATACTTAATCCTATTGGCATGATTTCTAGTGAACAACCTGATACAATAGCAAGTGAAGTGATCAAAATCCTATAGGCATGATTTCTAGCGATTAGTGCGATACGGTAGCAAATGGAGTGATCAAAAACCTATAGATATAATTTCTAACGAACATGCTGAAGCAAATTGAATGAAAGTTCAATGACATTTGTTCCTATAGGCAGGTTTTCTAGCAGCAAGAACAATCACAGCATTTGAATTCATGTTTGCTAGCAGACAATGTGTGTGTGTGTACATACCCTAATGATATGATTTCTATAGTGCACATAGTAATTGAATAGCATATACAGGAAATAAATCACTGAGTCCTATAGGCATGTTGTCTACCCTTTACACACAAACAATTACTATCTACCCATTCCCCATTTTACTAACACCTGATTGTTATTACTGAATTATTACAGGCCCAATAATGAGTAAGATTACAAATGCTATATAAATAATGACAATAGGCCCATAATAGGCCCAAAGAAATACCTAGCACTGTCTGGGCCTCCAGCAGTTCTCAAACAGCACAACGCAGAATCTGTAAAAGAGCTCAAAGCCAAACCACACAACCATATTGCCAAGCCTTGAATCAGTTAAACCAACCAACACATAATAGGAAGAAAGGGTTGAGTGGGATAGTTTAGGTTCCACTATTAGGGGAAATGATTAAGGACCCAAATTCTCGTGTGTCAGAGTTCACAAGGGCCTCAAATGGACCCGGAGCAGTGCTCACACTAGGTAGGTCAGTAGTAAGAGCCTTGATAGCCTTGGTTTTGAGGGGGATAAGAATAAGAAGTTTAGAATAGCATATCTGACAATGAGGGAGAGTGGACAATGGCTATGTAGACATAGCCATATAGAGCAACTAATCAAACATGCCAACGGGGTCACATAGCAAAGTACCACATAGACAACCACATATTGAAAGAGTTGGGGGAAAAAACCGATTTGCAGGATTGACATAGATTATCATGTACAGATGCATGATACTAAACCAGTTGAAACCTAAAAGGTCCAAATTAAGCTAAGTAGACATCCTAGTGTCATAAGATAGACATGTTAACTCTTATCAGGAAGAAAGATTGCATAGAGATATGCTATAGAGCACACATCATGACAAATCAAGTAGTCACTGCAAGAACAGGGAATTACGTAAGCCAACGACATACTGAGGGACATATTAGCAGGGAAGCAGGATCATAGTTGATAGAAAATTTCTTAACAACAGATTAGAACACACTACATACGCCAAACTATTATTTCAGAATAGAGTGGAAAAGTAAATTCACGTCAAATAGCACATATAGGCATTCTAGCATTGACACAGTAGACTAATTGACTAAAGAAGATGCAGATTATGCCATGAAACAAAATATTTCAAACATGATAAGGAAAACAGGTTGAAGTAGCTGTTAAGATCTCAGTCAATCACTAATGGGGTATGGGATCAAGTGAGCATGCAAAATGACAAAGCAATCGGGAAACATGTTATAGTTAATAAAGGAAGTTCTAACATAGGTCATTCCAAATATGATTTTATTCATTATAGAGATTCAAGGTAAAGCAAGTAAGCATGTTTAGGAACATATAGACACTAATACACTAGTTTAATGAACTTAATAGGGTCAGATTATCCAAGTTAGACTTATGTAATCCCAGAACTAGCAGCATTAGGAGGAAGTTAAATGCTAAAGAGACTTAGAACAACGTAAAGTTATTATAATCGTGCACAAAAGTAATCCAGAAAACACATTAAGCCATAACATTCAGAGGTGAGAATACACGTGAATCAAAGACACATAAGGATGAAATTGCAAATGTCAAGGGGCTTAAGAGTTAAATGGATAACAATAAAGAGCAAAAGATCCACAAGAACCCAGAAACCTCGATGCGTCAAAGTTTCCAAGAGCTTCAAAAGAACCTCGGGCAATGCTCGCACCAAGAGAAAGTTCAAATAGTAGACTCTTAGTGGCCTTGGCTTTCAGCAGGCAAACACAAAGCACAAAACAAGATAATGAAGGAATTAACAGAACAAAGCCTCAAATTTTAGTAATATAATAGCGATTAGGTCTGTCTCAAAGGGGGATGGGGAGGGGTTTATATAGTGACAGAAATTGAACAAGTAGACAAGGAAAACTGTAAAATCAAACATAAATAAGGATGTATTAACACGCATAATCAATAAAAATTGGATTACGGAAAAATAGGTAAAGCCTAGTTGAAAGAAATCGAAGCTTGGCCGGAAATCATGGCTAATCGGACCCATATAGCCATGGTCATGGTGTATATGGACTAAATATTGTCCAGATTCAAACAGTTGAAGTGAACGGGCAAAATCGGAGAGATAGTACTTGCCAGGTTTAGGTAAGTACTAAGTGATACCATGGAGAAATACCTAGTAGCGAAGAAACACTAGTTTGGTAAGCAAATTATGGGAGAATCCCATTATTGATGGGATTATGGGTAGATTTGGAGAAGGTGGCGATTAGGGTTTTTGGTGAGCGGGGAGCGTTTGAGGCGGCGTTTTAGGGAATAAGATTAGGGTTAGAGAATGTGGTAATTTAGAAGGGCTTGGTTTATTATGGGTTGTTGATCTTTTGAGATCAACGGCCAAGATGAAAGAATGCGGTTGGGCGGGTGGTTTAAGCGGGTTACCGGCCGGGTTATTTTAAAACGGTGGTTTGGTTTTGGGCTTGGGGTAATTGGGCTAATTCTAGTCCAAAAATTGGTTAAAATTAGTCTATTGTTTAAATACACAAAATTTATCAAACTAATATATAAATAAATGCTTAATAAATAAATGAGAATATAATCTATGCACAAAAATGATTAACAATAATAATTTAGCATTATATAAATATAGAAAGCAATTTTGACACCAATAGTATATATAAAAAGCAATTATATATGAATATAGGCTTTTATTTTAATATTAGGTAATAGATTTAAAATGCAAACATAATTATACGAAATAAAGTAAAAAATATTATGAAACATATATGAGGATGAAAAAATAGTAATTTTGGATGATTAAGTTATCGCAAAATAATTTGAAGGAGTAATTAATAATTATTCAAGTAATTTTAATGTAGGAAAACCAATTTAAAAGCTCTAAATGGAAAATTATAGAAAATTCTTGAATAAATTTGTAAACTAAATAATGATGCAAAAAATGAATTTTTAAAGTGTATATATATATATATATATATTAAAAAAATATGAGGGCAAAATTTGGTATCAACAGCAGGTATTCTAGAGACTAGTGGGTTCTCGTTAACTACTTTTCAGTTCTCTAGGGCTGCCTTCAGTTGGTAGGAGGGTGATGAGAGGCGTAGGATGGTTGGTGTAACACCTCTTACATGGCAGGAGTTCTCTGTTCTCTTCTTGGAGAAGTTCGTGCCTCAGTCCTGCAAAGAGGAGCTGCGCAGATAGTTTGAGCAGCTTCGTCAGGATGGCATGTCCATGATACAGTACGAGATGATGCCTTCTAAGTTGGCCCGACGTGCGGTTTGGATGGTTCCCACTGACAGGGAGAGGATCAGGAGGTTCATTGATAGCCTCACATATCAGTTGTGGTTGCTTATGACTAGGGAGAGGGTGTATATGACTTGGCAGATAGAGATGGTCCGCAGCCAAGAGCGGGTTGAAAGGGAGTCCAAGAGGCCTCGTTGATCAGTTTGTTTTAGTGGTGTTCCTTCTGGAGGTCAGTTCTACCACGGCAGGGGTCGTCCTTATAGGCATGCTCAGAAAGCTCATCCAGTTCACCATGGTGCATCATCTAGCGATGGTTCACAAAGTTCTCATTAGGGCCAGTCAATCTCTCAGTGCCCTACAACCTCAGAGTTCGTCCCGTGCTCCATCGATTCAGGGCTCATCTATGCCTGGTCCTTCTACTAGTTTTCTCGATGCTCGGGCTCCTTTTCGTCCCCCCCCCACCAGTGCCGGGGAGTTGCAACGATTATGGAGAGTTTCGTCATATGAAGAGGCAGTGTCCCCACTTATTGGGAGGTCCAACTCAGCAGAGGAGCCAGCCTACGACTTCAGCACTAGTTACTTCACCACCCGCTCAGCCAACTCGGGGTGGAGCTCAGTCAGCTAGGGGTCGCCCTAGAGGGGGAGTCCGATCAGGTGGCACCCAGGCCCGTTTCTATTCACTCCCTGCTAGACCAGATGTTATTGCTATAGGCACAGTGATCACATGTATTGCCTAAGTATGTCACCGAGATGCTTCTGTATTATTTGACCCTGGTTCCACCTATTCATATGTATCATCGTATTTTGCTCCTTATCTAGATATGACCCGTGAGTCTTTAGCTTCATCTGTTCATGTATCTACACCACTGGGCTATACTATTATTGTGTAACGTGTGTACCGGTCATTTGTAGCGACTATTGAAGATTGGAGACCAGAGTTGATCTCTTGCTGCTTAGTATGGTCGATTTTAACGTGATCGTGGGTATAGATTGGTTGTCTCCTAATCGGTGCCAACCCTGCACCACTATAGAGCGGCGAGAGCGGTCGATGCAGCTTTTACCCGAATAGGTCGGGATCGAATCCACATGGAGCTAGATTTGGGAATTGGTTTCCTATCTAAACTAGTAATGTGTAATGCTCTTACATTTCCAATCATAGTTGTTCTTTTGATTGCTTCTATTTGTTTATACTATGAGATGCTAAATTTAACTAAGAATACTTGCTAAAGGGCTGTCTAATAGGTAACGAGGCACTAGGGAAGTGACTCCCCCCTAGGTGAATACTTGACGGGTTCCTAAGTCTAAGGCAAAGATGTTATGTCTGGGATCGCGATATAGCCATTTGCACGACACTACTCACTCTATACCTCTCCGTAGCTTGAGTGACTTTGCCCGAATTGACTTTCTCAAGACCAATTGGGTGTCGAAATTAAGCAAGCAATGTAGGCTCAAGTCGGATATTACTATCTCTAGATTTAACCCTTTAATTGAGGCTATCAATCTCTTGAGTACGCCCCAATTTCTTGTTGGACTGATTTCTAGACATAAGCTCTGTTTCTCAAGAAGATCCCAAGTCACTTAGGCACAAATTACTGTTTGAAACCACTAATCCAACATACAAATCACAAATCAGTCCAAATATCAAACACCCATAAACATCTAAGCATTAAAACACATGACCCATGAAATACCCACACTAGAGTTGAGCCACAACCCTAGCTAATGGGTCAAGCTACTCATAATAATGGAAGAAAACAAGAAATTCGATGAAGAATAACCCGTAATATTTAATTACAAACTATGATAATGAAGATTCAGTGTAAATGTAGCTACAAATTACTCAAAATGGAACAAAAGAGTCGTTCACGTGCTCTCCTCAAAGTCAGATTACAAAAGTTGACCTAAAAATGTGAAAAGAAAGTATTTATACTAGGCCGAATTTTCCGGACAAAAATACCCCTGACGAGGTAATGCGGTCCGCACAAAATGCACCGCGGATAGCGCTGAGACTTTTTGGCTTGATTCTGCATTCTCTGAATCTGGCCACCACGGGCCGCACAAAATGCACCGCGGCTGCGGTGGCTTCAGTGCGGTCCGCACAAAATGACTTGCGGACCGCGCTGGCTTCAATCTCCATTTTTCATAACTCTCTGAATCTCATCTCCGCGAATCACATAAAATGCTTTGCGGTCGCGGTGAGGCTACTGCGGTCCGCACAAAATGGTTTGTGGCCGCAGTGCTTGAGTTACCAAAAATTGCACCTCTCTGAATCTCATCACTGCGGACCCCACAAAATGGATTGCGGCCGCAGTGGATCTGTTTCAACTGTGCTTGGACTTGTCCTTGGTACTTGTGCATGTTTCACTCCTTTTTGAACTGGTTTGACTAATTGTCACCTTTTTGACCAAACCCTGCAAACAAGTATGACATGTAAGCCTTTGGGACTAATTTGTATATATTTTTAATCAAAACTCAAATAAAAAGGAGTGTAAAATGAACTAGAATCCCTAGTTATCAACTCCCCCTAACTTAAGCTTTTGCTTGTCCTCAAGCAAACAAAATAAGACCCACCTCTTAAGAGTAAAATCAAGAAAATTCAGCTGACCTAAAGTTACCTCATCTAGCACCAATTGGGACTAACAATTGCCCTCAAATAAAATGAGTCATTGACAACATTTAACCTTTTAAACACCATGGTTTTAGTGCGACACAAGAGCATCAAGGAATGACTCGACTCACCAAAGAAACTCTTTCTACTACCTTGGCCATTGTGGAACCCAAACTCATACATCCTCAACTCTACCTAAGCAAACCTCACTTTTAGATTGTAGCACTCATAACGAGGATATTGGAAACACACTCATCTCTCTCAAAGAAAGGTCACAAGTCCGGCTCTAAGTACCATAAGCTTGCCCCTTACGCGAGTCACCACTAATGTAAGCTTCATTCAACTCAAGATCATTTAGGGCTTTTGTGGAGATATGGTGAAGGCTTTTGGTTCAGGGTAGGAACTATTTGGTCTAAGTAGATTCCATCTTCCCTTTAGCACTTCATTTGCTTCATTTTTGGCACACATTCTCTTGACTTTTTAAGTCATTTGCTTCTTTCTTAGGGGTTAGAGAGACACACTGTCACTCTTTCTTGTTCATTTCAAACCTTTTTCTCCTTTTTAGGATTTCCATGCCTTCCATCACTTTACTTTTATTCAATCCCTTCATTTCTTCTATATTGCTCATTTTTTTTGTTTTTCACTTTTTGATTTTCTTTCTTTTTCATTGCCTCTCCTTTTCTTCATTTTGTACCTTTTACCACTTTGTTGCATTCCTCGTCTCTCCCCCCAAATTTATATTTTTTCCATGTGCTAAAGAAAGATTGGGTAGCAAGAGAGGGTCTTTTCAACACGGGTAAAGGCTTGTATCATGGTTTGTTGAAGGAAAAAGGGCTTTGGATCAAAGGGGTTGACTGGGGATATTATCATTGGTAGGATATGAATGTTTTCAACATATCATTTGGATCAAGGAAAGCCTATAATCACTTCTCAAGTCAAGCTACACTTAGGATTTCGCCAAGACAAACATTCAGGGCTAGTTCTAGACTAATGGCACGAGACTTGGACTTGCAATTCAAATTCTCACCACACAAGCTATTGGATTGCTAAAGAGACAGAGTCGGGGGCCCACAACGACCTTAGCTAAGATTTGAGCAACACAATGGTCCCGAAAAACCACTTGATGATTATCGGCCAACACAAGAGTCTCAAGGTCACAACTTTCACCATCCTATACACAACAATTTGTTGTTGACCATAGGATCAAAGGCAAATGTGTTAGGCCCAAGTGAAGCTTTGCTTGAGGCACCACTACACACTGGCTACTATTTACAAAAAAAGAAAAAGAAAACAGACTTAAACCCTTAAGAAGGTTTTCATGCCATCCATTAGGGGATTTAGTCGAATACACATTAGGGAGAATGAATATATACATCAGAAAGTAACTTGATATACAGACCAAAGTTGCAAAAGTACGAAAAGTGAACTAAAATGGTAAAATTATGTACATACCAAAAGTGAAAATCAAAGCATAAAAAGAAAGTAGTATCATATATACAACCCAATGTCATCAAAATAGGGCTACCCCCTCAAATGAAAACTAGCATTGTCCTCAATGCTAACTAACCAAAATAAGATCAATAGAAGATAGAGAGTAAAGAGAAGACTCATTATTGGCCCTCTGTCTGCATAGGATCATGAGCCTGGGTCCCTGGGTCCTCGAACTGCTAGGGAACCTGTGACTGGATCCCAATAACCCGTGTCTGTACTGGATCCTGGGTCTGTACTGGAACCTGGGGCTGAGACTGGTTAGAGGAGCCTTCCTGAGGCTCTGGCAACTCTATCACTGCATCATCGGCACGAGGAATCACCCTCTTCCTCTTTACTGGCCTCTCTGTCTCCTGCTTTGGCTTAGGCTGGGCTGTTGGAACCGGGTCATGCAATAAAAGGTCCAAAGGCAAGTGATCAGCCTTCAAATTCTCCACCTCCACCCTCAACTCTTTCACCGACTCCTTGGATGCTCGAGTCTTCCTTAGTTTCTTAGTTTCTTTGGTTCTTGCCACCCTTCCTACTTGGGGATCACCCCCTCCATCTTCTTCTACGGGATCCTCATCGGGTGGTGAAGCTGTAGGTGAGGTAGAAGAGGCACTGTCACCGCTCTCGGCTGAGCCCTCAGATGACTCAGAAGAAATTGAATTGAAGCTTGAGCAGTGGGGGATCCCTGAGGGGTAGGCTCATCTCTCAATCTCATCCTCTCCAGGAATTCATGCATATACTCCGGCACTAACTCAAAATCAGACGCCTCCCGGGAGGGCAAATACTCACTTCCCTCTAAATGGGAAGCTGCTCTATCAGCAGCCCTTATTGACTTTCTGGTCTCCTTAATCGCTTGCCGAGCTTGGGCGGTCAATCTTATCATTTCTCGTCCCCTACTCCGAGAGGACTCAACTTTTCCCTTTTGTTTGTCTCCACCACCTCGTGATTTGACCATTTTCTACAAGTGGAATTCATTCTGTTATTGTTAGTATCCTAGTACCAGATGAAGCAGTGAAGAATATGATTGCAGACAGTTGAAAATGTAATGCAGAACTGCATACCGCGGACCGCACAAAATGCACCGCGGTCCTCATTGAGGTGGGGGTCAGACTACCCACTCTCTGATTCTAGGCACCGCGGACTGCAAAAATTATAGTGCGGCCGCGGTAAGGCACCGCGGACCGCACAAAATCCATCGCGAACGTGGTCCTCAATTGTCTACCTTTCTGAAGTTATACCATCGCGGTCCGCACAAAATGCATTACGGACCGTGGAGAAGCCAAGAACAGTAATACCAACCTAGGGTTTCAATTATTCGTCTCATTTTTAGCCTTAAATCACATATTATTGATCCTCTAGGTGTTTAATCAACTTTCTTCAATAACGAACCCTAATTTAAACATGATTAAGAAAAAGCTACGCTACAATTTAAAGAAAAGGGAAGAAAAAGAAGTACAAATACAAAGTAAAAGAAAATAAACCGAGGTTAAAAACCAAGAAAACAATAAAATTACCAGTAGTGAGATGCAACACAGACGATTTAGAAATAGAGTTTGAATTTTTGTGCAGTTAGGGCTTAGATGAACAGTACTTTTACTATTGAGTGAGCAAAGAGTGAAAAGGGTAAATGAAGCCCTGAGGTCCTATTTATAGAAATTGACCCCGGGACCTACTATACCTACCCACCGCGGACCGCACAAAATGGCACCGCGGTCCGCGGTACTCAAGAACATGAAGCATTGAGGAGGCAACCATTGCGGATTGCAAGAAATGCTCTGCTGCCGGAGTGGCCCACCGCGGACTGCACAAAAATGCACCGCGGACTGCGCTGAGGCTTTTTGGCTTGATTCTTCCTTCTCTGAATCTGGCCACCGCGGGCCGCACAAAATGCACCGCGGCCGCGGTAGCTTCAATGCGGTCCGCACAAAATGACTTGCGGACCGCGTTGGCTTCAATCTCCATTTTTCATTATTCTCTGAATCTCATCTCCGCGGACCGCATAAAATGCTTTGCGGCCGCGGTGAGGCTACTGCGGTCCGCACAAAATGGTTTGCGGCCGCAGTGCTTGAGTTACCAAAAACTGCACCTCTCTGAATCTCATCACTGCGGAATGCACAAAATGGATTGCGTCCGCAGTGGATCTGTTTCAACTATGCTTGGACTTGTCCTTGGTACTTGAGCATGTTTCACTCCTTTTTGAGCTGGTTTTGACTAATTGTCACCTTTTATACCAAACCCTGCAAAGAAGTGTGACATGTAAGCCTTTGGGACTAATTTGTATACATTTTTAATAAAAACTCAAGTAAAAAGGAGTGTAAAATAAACTAGAATCCCTAGTTATCATCTCCATGTCATGCTATTTTGGATTTTCACGTTAGGACTGTGGCTTTAGTGATGTTGGGGTTTCCACGGATTGAGTGGCGAGCTTCTCTAGACTATGTTCCCAGTAGAGTGATTTCATATTTGAAGGCCCAGCGGATGGTGGGGAAGGGTTGTTTATCTTATTTGGCCTTTGTGAGGGTTGTTGGTGCTGATACCCTTATTATTGATTATGTTCGAGTGGTGCGAGATTTTCCGGATGTGTTTCCTGCAGACCTGCCGCGCATGCCGCCCGACAGGGATATTGACTTTTGTATTGACTTGGTGTCGAGCACTCAGCCCATTTCTATTCCTATGTATCGTATGTCACCAACTGAGTTGATGGAGTTGAAGGAGAAACTTCAGGAACTTATTGAAAGGGGTTTATTAGGCCTAGTGTGTCACCTTGTGGGTGCACCTGTTCTGTTTGTGAAGGAGAAGGATGGTACTGTGAGAATGTGCATTGATTATAGGCAGTTAAACAAAGTCACAATCATGAACAAATATCCTTTGTCGCGCATTGATGATCTATTTGACCAGCTTCAGGGAGCAAGGGTGTTCTCCAAGATTAATTTGAGGTCTGGGTATCACCAGTCAAAGATTCGGTTATGGTCATTATGAGTTCCTTGTGATATCTTTTTGGTTGACCAACGCCCTATCAGCGTTCATACATATGATGAACAGTGTATTTCAGCCTTATCTCGACTCATTTTTTGTTGTGTTCATTGATGATATCCTATGTACTCTCGTAGCAAGGAGAAGCATGCCCATCATTTGAGGATTGTATTGCAACGGTTGAGGGAGGAGAAGCTTTATGCCAAGTGCCAGTTTTGGCTCAGTTCAGTGGCATTCTTAGGGCACGTGGTGATCAGTGAGGGTATTCAGGTGGATCCAAAAAAGATAGTGGCGGTTCATAGTTAGCTCAGACCGTGCTCAGCTACGGAGATTCGGAGCTTTCTTGGTTTGGCTGGTTATTATCGTCGTTTCGTGTAGGGTTTCTCGTCTTTTGCACCACCCTTGACCAAATTGACCCAAAAGGGTGCCGTTTTCAGGTGTTCGGATGCGTGTGAGGAGAGCTTTTAGAAGCTCAAGACTGCCTTGACCACAGCTCCATCTCTATGGAGTGTCTTGTGAGATATTTACAGATCATCGGAGCCTCCAGCACTTGTTCAGACAAAAGGATCTAAATTTGACGCAGCGGAGGTGGTTGGAGCTGCTAAAGGACTATGATATTACTATTTTGTATCATCCGGGGAAGGCTAATGTAGTGGTTGATGCCTTGAGTAGGAAGGCAGTGAGTACGGGTAGCCTTGCATGCATTCCAATTGGTGAGAGACGTCTTGCAGTTGATGTTCAGGCCTTGCCAACCAGTTCGTGAGATTAGATGTTTTCAAGACCAGTCGGGTTCTAGCTTGTATGGTTTCCCTTCCTTATTTGATCGCATCAGAGAGCACCAGTATGATGATCCTCATATACTTGTCCTCTAGGACAAGGTTCAGCACGGTGATGCTAGAGATGTGACTATTGGAGATGATGGGGTGTTGAGGATGTAGGGTCGGATATGTGTGCCCAATGTAGATGGGCTACGGGAGTTGATTCTTGAGGAGGCCCACAGCTCGCGATATTTCATTCATCCGGGTGCTGCGAAGATGTACCAGGACTTGAGACAACACTATTGGTGGTGGAGAATGAAGAAGGATTGTAGCTCGGTGTCTTAACTGTATATAGGTAAAATATGAGCATCGGAGACCGGGTGGATTGCTTCAGAGGATAGAGATTCCAGAGTGGAAGTGGGAGTGGATCACCATGGATTTTGTAATTGGTCTCCCACGAACTTCGAGGAAGTTTGATGCTATTTGTGTGATTGTAGATCGGCTGACCAAGTCTGTGCACTTCATTCTAGTTGGTACTACTTATTCTTCAGAGCGGTTGGCTATGATTTGCATCCGAGTGATTGTTCGCATTCACGGTGTGCCAATTTCTAACATTTCAGATAAAGGCACGCAGTTTTGGAGAGTCGTGCAGCGAAAGTTGGGCACTCATGTTGAGTTGAGTACAATATTTCACCCTCAGAGTGACGGGAAGTCCGAGTGCGCTATTCAGATATTGGATGACATGCTACGCACTTGTGTCATTTCTTTAGAGTGTTCATGGGACCAGTTTCTGCCGCTCGTGGAGTTTGCTTAAAACAAGAATTACCAGTCGGGCATTCAGATGGCTCCGTATGCGCCTTTATATGGGAGGCAGTGTAGAACCCCGGTGGGTTTGTTTGAGCCGGGTGAAGCCAGGCTGTTGGGCACTGACTTTGTTCAGGATGCATTGGATAAGGTTAAATTGATTCACGAGTGGCTTCACACGACGTAGTCTAGACAGAAGAGCTTTGCCGACATGAAGGTCTGTGATATGTCTTACATGGTTGGGGAGAATGTTTTGTTGAAGGTTTCACCCATGAAGGGTGCTATGAGTTTCGGAAAGAAGGGCAAGTTGAGCCCTCAGTTTATTGGTCTGTTTTAGGTACTTCAGAGGATTGAGGAGGTCACTTACAAGCTTGCCTTGCCACCTAGTCCGTCGAGTGTGCATCCAGTATTTCATGTTTCTATGCTCTGGAAGTATGTCGGTGATTCGTCTCATGTTCTGGATTTTAGCCCGATTTTGTTTGATGGTGATTGGCTTATGATGTGGAGCTGGTGGCCATTTTGGATCGGTAGGTTCGAAAGTTGAGGTCAAAGGCTGTAGCTTCAGTGAAGGTGCAGTGGAGAGATCAGCCCGTGGAGGAGGCTACTTGGGAGATGTAGAGCAGATATCCACACCTATTTGTGACTCTATGTATATTTCTAGACCGGTTCAAGGACGAACGTTTGTTTAATAGGCGGAGGATGTAATGACCCGACCGGTCGTTTCGAGAGTTGTGGCCCCGTTCCCCCATTTTTTGCTCCTTATGTGCTTTATAACTATTATATGACTTACCGGGTTTGTTGGTTCGGGTCCGGAGTGAGTTGAGACACTTAGTCTCTTAATTGAAAGCTTAAGTTGGAAAAGTTGACTGTATGTTGACTTATGTGTAAACGACCTCAGATTTGAGTTTAGATGGTTCTGGTAGCTCCGTAAGGCGATTTTGGACTTAGGAACGTTCCAAATTGTTATTTGGAGGACCGTCGTAGAATTAAGCTTGATATGGCAAAAGTTGGAATTTTAGAAAGTTTGACCGGGAGTGGACATTTTGATATCGGGGCTGGGTTGGATTTTCTGAAGTTGGAGTAGGTTCGTGTTGTCATTTGTGACTTGTGTGCAAAATTTGAGGCTAATCTAACGTGATTTGATAGCTTTCGGCATCGTTTTGTAGAATTTGGAAATTTCAAATTTCATTAGGCTTGAATCTATGTGTGATTCGTGTTTTTTTATGTTATTTGAGGTGGTTTGAGGATTCGACTAAGTTCGTATGATGTTTTAAGACGTGTTGGTGTGTTTGGTTGAGGTCCCGGCGGCCTCGGGTTGATTTCGGGGGATTAACGGATCATTTTTTGGAGTTGTAAGGTTGTTGAAAATTTTCCACTGCTGGCGTAATTGCACCTGCATAGTGGGTACTACAGGTGCGAGTCCACAGAAGCGGGAATGAATCCGCAGAGGCGGGCAAGGAAGAGAGGAGCAGGGGGTCGCAGGTTCAATGATTTTCCCACACCTGCGAGGCTGCAGATGCGGGTCAGATGTCGCAAAAGTGGAGGCAGCAGGGGCTATGTGACTTTCGCAGAAGCGGAATTTTCACCGCAGAAGCGGATTTTGGCTGCAGGTGCGAAAGGCCTGGGCAGAACCTTTTTAAACGAAGGTTCCAAGATTTTTTCCATTTCTAACATTTTGAGCTCGGATTTTGGATTTTGAAGAGCTTCTAGAGGTAAGCTCCTTGAGTTCATTTTTCTTCAATAATTATGTTTGCCCACTGATGTTCCACCTAGTTGGTGTGTTTTTGAGGTGAAATTTGGGGGTTTTGGGCTAGGGATCTGGAGAGTTGATTTTGGGGGTTTGAGGGGCGAAGTGATGTCTGATTTTGATAAATTAGGTATGGTTACGCTCGTAAGTGAATGGGCTTTCGCGTTTTGTGACTTTTGTTGGATTTCGAGACGTGGGCCCGGGGCTGGCTTTTGGCCAATTTCAGATTTTTGCTTATAATTTCGTATTTTTCTTATTGAATTGATTCTTTTAGCCCGTATTGATTATATTGTACGGCTTGTGGCTAGATTCGGTAACTTTGGAGGCCGACTTGCGAGGCAAAGGCATATTTGAGTAGATTTTTGCTCAAATTGAGGTAAGTAACAGTTCTAAATCTGGTTTTGAGGGTATGAAACCCCGGATTATGCGTTATGTCATTGGTTTGGAGGTGACGCACATGCTAGGTGACAGGCGTGTAGGCGTGCAGCGTAGGAATTGTGACTTGGTCCATTCCGTGGAATTGTAAAGTAGAAAACTTGTTGTTAGCTATATGCTCTCCCTGTGTTACTGAAATTCAACTGCCAAGGATGTTAGAAATCATGTTTAGGCCATGTGTTGATGCTGCTGGGACCCGCAAAGGTCGTGTACTTGTTGAATTATTTGCTAATTGCTCCCTTGTGCTCAGTCACGGTTTTACTTGCGTATCAAATATCACTGTCTTCTTGTTTTTTGTTGATACATTATATTATCTCTGTTTGGGTTGATCTTTTAAGATTTCTGAGAGCCCGAGAGACTGGAGAGGTTGGTGACTGTGTTAGGGCATGAGTGCCGAGATGTGAGCTATATGTATATATATGTAAAAGATATGATTTGCCACGCAACTATTTTTAAGGTGCGTTAGGGCACCTACTTGCAAATAACTCCGTTTGACTAATCAACGCCACCATAGATCGGGTAAGGGCTCAAATTACCTCAAAGAGAAGGTGTTAGGCACTCTCGAGGTCCACAATTGTGGTTCCCAGCCGAAGTTTAAACTATGTGGATTAAATTAGGTGGTCAAATAAACTATATGACTAATCGATATAAGTCCTTAAAAAATCACACGGAGTACAATTGCGTTGATCTATGACTAATGACTAAATGCGAACAACAAGCATATGAAGAAAGAAGGGTCCTAAGTTTTTTAGACCAAAAGATCACCTCGTGCTACATAAATAATACTTCGCAAGTCCCTTGAGGTAGGGGTTGCTCATATTATTCAGCGAACACAAACTATCATCTTCGTGTACTTGTTGAATTATTACTATGTTGAAGTTGTTACTTAAATGCGCTCTAATTCAATTCTAAACCTATCCTATGCGTGCACTACCTGTCCCATGCATATGGTTCAGGAGGCTTTGGACCGACTATTTCGTGGTTCTAGACTTTACTTAGGTTGCTCAAAATGGTAAAACTAATCGGACATTCAAAATAAACAGGACTGCATATAATAGAAATGAGTGGCTCATGTTAGCCTCCAAACATAACAACAAAGGCACACAAACATATTTCAGGTTATGCAGTGGACAGTTGTTAGACGCATGAGAATCATTAGGTCCTATTAGCATGATTTCTAAATATTTGCGTAATAAGGTAGTTAAATAATCCCAGAACTCCCAATTACCAGCGCTGATTTTATGGACATGCTTCCTAAGGCAGGTGACAGTGTCCTATAGGCAGGATTTCTAATAGTTGCACAATGAGGTAGTGAAGTCGCTTGAAAACGTAGGATTAGCAGCATCGATAAACAATTTCTTATGCGAATGATTACATCATATCAGCAGGATTCCTAACACTTGACAATCAGACTTGATATTATAACACTTTATCTCTATTAGCATGTCATCTAAGTGAGGCAGTATAAAGTAACAGAAAGCAACTGATCAATTATTAAGACCTTTTAGTCATGATATCTAGGTTAGTGAAGGCATGTATTATCGTATCCAATAGGCATGTTATCTAAAAGCGTTGAGTAGTAGACATGGAAACAAGTGTAGTAACGTATTTTGACAAGTGGAGTGAAGTGTGTACGTGATTCCTATAGTCATGATTCCTATTAGTGTGCGACGTACACTAAACAAAACAACAAGTAAGGCATGTTGGACGTAAGAGAAAATATAACAAATAGACCCTATATGCACGCTTTCTACCCTTTCATGCAAATATTAGAATACCCCAGCCCTTTTTTTTATTAATTTCCCTATCATTAGTTATTACAAGTTATTACAGCACGAATGAACTAATACAAATCAAATATGAACAGTTACAGAAGAAGACAACTATAGGCCCAGTGCAAATAAGCTAGTGTTTTTCTAGGCCTTCGACAGCTCTAGTAGACTCAAGTCCCCAGCTCATAAGACCAGTATAGTAAGTCTGAATCCAACAGCCAAGCCCAACATTACATAGAACCAAACACCAAGCCCAAACGAAGGATTCACACATGATCACACAAGCAACAAACTATATTTTGAACTAACTAAACAAAGTAGGAAGTCCACACACTTATTTCTTCGGACTGTAAAGCTAACTATCACCAAAACGTATAGACAAATTCACATGGCATGCTGGTAGGACAAATATAAGGTAAGTTTCATGCTTATATTTTCAAGGTTTAGGGGACATGATTGATCATCATAGGATAGCACACTATTTGTAAAGAAGTTTAAACACTAACATGGTCAAAAACATCTTAAGGCAGTTTCAAGCAGGAGATCTATTTATGAAAGCTGAAGGATCAACAGAGAATATCCTTAATAGAGTAGTTTTAGCTTGAAGAATAACAATATAAGTTCATAACAATCCAAAGAGTGTATCATGTGCAACATTAGTAGAGTTGAGGAGGCATGTCAGTTAGGTCAACATTGTAAGCATACATGCTTAGTTTTCAGAACAACTAGACTATAGTAAAGCAAGAACTAGCCTAAAAGAGACTCAAAACCAGGAATTAAGGCATGGAGGTCTAATAAAGTCATAGTCAGAGAGTGACAATTACAGCCAATAAACAAGCAAGTAGGCCTGGTTTATAATAGTCCATAAGAATCCTAATTGCGATGATTTCTAAGTCCAAAAGACGTCTTGGTAGGAAGATATGTCAATCTTAAGGTCCAAGGATAGACAGACTTCAGAACTTAAGCTAGTCAACTATGCATTATGATAGAAACCAAGTGTATTGGGGTTTAACTAGAAACCCAGGCAATACCGAAGAACGCAAGATTGACCAAATGCCATCTTAGCAACATGTTTGGCCAAAGTAATTGTCACGCCCCGAACCTGTTACACCCTATATTTTCATACGTAAAAGTGCGTCTTAAGCAAACTAATGTAGCACTAAAGATGAGATATTATTTGAAAGTATATAAAGTAAGTTGATGATGTTACCTCGGAGGTTACAAATAATGAATATCATGAACAACAAGTAAAAAGAGGGTTGGAAGGTTCAGAAGCGAAAGGAATTGAAGAAAATAATATTTCGTCGAAAGTCAACAAGATGGGAATGTAATAACATGTACTTTTGGGGTGAGACTAGGTTGCTTAACATGATAAGGAGGTTATGTTATGAATTAGGTTAGTCGTATGGTAGTCGTGTGATATGTTTTGAAGTCAAGCGAGTTGTGGAACAAAAGTCGATGAAAGTCATCACAAGTTACATTCATAAGTTTTACTGAAAATTTGGGTCAAATATAACTGCGACTTTCTCCCAATATACTTAGAATTAGGGGGTGTTCCACCCATCATATTGAATTTATATGAGTCTATTTTCTAATGCATTAAACCGTTAATCAATACAAAATTTGGGTAGAGAGACATATGCATTTTTGCACGCAAGCTGCAAGGTGACAAGTAGGTGTGTCACCTACTTGGTTAAATGAGAGCCCAAAAAGAGGAAATATCGGGTCGGAGAAAGAGCCCATTTAAGGGCTTATCTCCTGAAATATGACCCTCATTATATATCACAAATAACCAGACCTAAACCCCTGCAAACTTCCTGCCAAATATTTCCCACAAACCCTAAGTGATTTTCTCTCCCTTTCAAGTTCTAATTAGAGGTAAAACCTAGAGTTTGAAGAACCAACATAGGAGCTGAGTTATCCAACAAATAAGGTGAGTTTAATGCTCTATTTAATCAATTTTTTCTTTTGTAAATTCATGGTAAGTCATTCTATACTTTTAAGAACTCACGGGACGGTGATCGGAAGCCGTGAGTTTGAGTTATTCACTTGTAGCGGACTGTTTTGTGTTGCTGTTGGGCTGTGTTTTACAACTGTTTGTGGAGTTTTGGACGAGGAAGGGTGTCGAGAAACACCATATAAATTTAGGGTGGTGTGCTGGCCATTCGTTGTAACATTTCCGGGTCGTTTGACACTACTACAATGATCGTTTTCTGTATGAAGAGATAGCGGTGTGTTGGGCTGTTTTGTAGTATTTTATGGTGTATATAAGGCTAGAAAATAATGTATATATGTTGTTGTTGTTGTTTTTGTATTCTTGTGTTGTTGGTGTTATCATGAATTTGGAGGAAGTAAGGATTATAGGGGAGATGCTGCCCCTTTTTATACAAAATAAGCTTGTCGTTCGTTGTGCGGTAGTTGTACCTTTTGTAGCTTAATGATAGTATTATTATTGTTGTTGTAGATTAAGGTGCAAAGAGGCGAGTTCAACTTGGTGATTGGAAAGATTGTGATAAGGTATGTTAAGGCTAAGCCCTTCCTTCATTTTGGCATGATCTCGTAATTGCATGTTTTTGATAACGAGGCATAAAGAGAAGTTGATACTCCCAAATTTATATACACTATCCTAGTCTCATAAGTTACAGTATTCTCCCTTATCGGGACTTTATATTCAATTGAGTATTGTCTTCTTATCGTCGAGAGAGCAGAGGGTCTATATATATACAGTATTACATTATTTTCACCACCATCGAGCTATAATCGATGGGCAGGCCCCTATTGGGCAACCTCTGATCAGATGGTAAGTTATATACCGAGCCTACTGTGGCCGAGCGCTTATGAGCGAGCCTAGAATGGCCGAGAATAGAGCATAGTATGGTCGAGCGCCTATGAGAGAGCCTTTACGGCGGAGCAGTTATACATTTCAAGCCTTACAGGGCCGGACATTTATTTTACTTACTATATTGAGAGAGTTGAGTCAGTATCAGCAGGTGAGTATATCTCCGGATCATCTTTGACTCCTAGTTACTTTCAGTTATCATATTATCGATTAGTTTTAGCTTTCAGATATTTTGTTGCCTTACATACTCGTACATTATTTCGTACTGACGTCCCTTTTTTGGGGGCGCTGCATTTCATGCGTGCAAGTTCAGACAGACAGATGGGTAGACCTGCTCAGTAGGTGTTGCCCGAGTTTAGCCTAATCAGTAAGCTCCACGTCCTTCGGAGTTGCCGGGTCTAGAGTTTTGTGTACATCTTACGTATATATGTATATATGTTATGGGTAGGTCGGGGTCCAGTTCCGATCACAGTACATCCATCGTAGAGGCTTGTAGACATATCCTGTCAATTAGTGCAGTATGTTGGTCTTGTAGGCCTTATATGTATATTTTGTTGGTTTGTCAGCTGTAGTAGTTATGATGGCCTTATCGTCCCAGCTTTATTGTGATGTTTAGTCAGCATTAGTTTCCATTCAGTTCTATATATTGCTTCGCCATTTGTCTTGCAATGTGGCCCCACGGCCAAAGTATGACATTATATGTTCAGAGTCTCTTAGTCGCGAGTTGGTACGCAAGGTTAGGTGAGGCACCGGGTGCCGGTCTAGCCCTCCAGGTTTGGGGCGTGACGGTAATAGGCACATAAGGCTCATGTAAGCAGGAGTACAGTAGAACATACATGAAGGATTCGTTAGAAAGGAATTCATTCAAGCAAGTTCTGGGCATGGTATTATTTCTTTAAGATTGCAAGAATCCAAGGCAAGGCATGAAAAAGGACTTTTATAGAGCAACTAGTAATCAGAATAGCAGAGCAGACTGAAAGCAATAAGAAATCCTTCAAATTGCAAATATAATAGGCATGCATCGAAACTCAAAATTCAAGTAGCTTTAGATATTAGAAAAACACAGGGGTATAGGATAATGCTAGACCAAACATGAATTCGAACGGAGGAAAGTAATATCATATTGATTCACAAATGCCTGAATGGCATGAATACTAGAAAAAGAGAATAAAATCGCAAGAGTCTCATTACTCACAAGTTTGCAGAATTAACAAGCTAATAAGGTAGAAATTACGAGCCAACATCTTGTTTATCAGTAACACGGAGAGAATAGCAGAAACCCCAAAATGCTCAATGCGTTGTAGTTCTCAAGGGCTTTAGGTGAACCCTGGGCAGTGCTCCCACTGAGAGAGGTCGAATAATTGAATTTCGGTGGCCCTAGTTCCAGCTGTCCAAGTGCTCGAACTTCAGAATAGTATAGGACTAGTGAGAGTAAGAACACAATCATTAAGGTCTATCTAACGGGAATTAGGGGAGGGGTTTATATAGTGTTGAATCAGGCGAGAAAACAAGGAAAGAAATAAAGCAAACACAAACAAGAAATTGTAAAACATCACATGCATTTAGTAGTGTAACCGGAAAGGAATGAAATCAAACTCTAAACCCTAGTTAGAAGAATCAGGCTTTCTTCATGTATATGGGCGTAATATTGTCATTAGTTCCAAGGTTGAGGTCGATTCCAGTCCGATATAGAGTTGGTACTTGCCAAAATTGGGGAAACACCTAAGTAATACTATTAACGTGTGACCAGTGTCACACCTCCTTTTTCCTACCCCGAAAGGGATATAAGGGAGTTTTTTCCAATTTAAGTGACAATCGAAACGTGATATTCAAAGTCGCCACTTTGGGATAATTCATGGTGTCCCAAGTCACCGGTTTAAAATCCCGAATCGAGGAATTTTGACTCTATTTATGGTCTACGAACACAAAAATTCAGGTAAGGAATTCTGTTAACCCGGGAGAAGGTGTTAGGGACTCCCGGGTTCCGGGGTATTAGCACGGTCGCTTTGATCATACTTGGCTTAATCAAATTGTCTAATTACTTAATTTTAGAACCTATGTGCATTTGCCTCTTTTAATTAAGACATTACCTTAAAACAGGTCACGCGCACGTGTACCCATTTGTTTGGCGCGTTAAAAATCATGTCACGCCAACGTATCCACAATAAATAACGCTTTGTTATTATTAAGAAAGTTTAGTCGAAGTTGCGCGAACGCATACTCTGATTTTGTTTTTAAAATCGTAATTATGTCACGCGAACGTGTCCACAATCCCGATGATATATTAAATGTGCCTAAAGCAAACTACGAACATTTATTTTTTAATATCTGAGTTATAATATTAATGTGAGGGCCATAGGTGATTCAATTATGGATGGCACACCTCAATCTATTTTTAAAGAATTATGCTTAATTAAAGCGGTCTAATTGATTTGAACTTAATAAACAACTATTAGTTGTAAAAAGGGTTTGGGGTACATGTACTGGGTCCTTAAATATTTGGAGAAAAACAGGCCAACTACAGGCCCAAACTACCGTAAAAAAACGTCAAAAATAAATGGGGACTAATGGAAATTGGGCTCAAGACTAATCCCAAAAGCAAAACCCCAAAAAACGGATCCCAGACCCCACCAGGTCTGGTCTCGCCCACGTTGTATCATTTGGGCTGAAATAAGGCCAAAAATGAAAGCCTTGAATATACCAAGTCCCTTTAACATATTTACTACTCATAATGCTGCAACCAACAACATACGATACTAAATTCCGTAAAAAACTTAACATGCTGAATCAGTGTATGAAACATTTACACTAGCTAAATCAATTAAATCAAACATCTATGCCTAGGAGATGGAGTTTCAACCAATTTCAATTTCAAAAAAAAAAAACGAAAAGCTAATAATATTGAAGTCATGGCTGCAAACATGGCTAATCAATTAGTTATGAACCATCACTATACAAAAACTCCTAAAATCCAGCAACTCCTAATAAAGAACAAATGCCATTACAGCTTTTAAACAATTTCGAGACTATCAGGCAGCACATGGAACAACCAAACTAACTTGAACATTCATACAAATAACTAACTAATAGCCTAAAATATCAAGATTTCAGAATGTTTACACAAACATAATGCTAACCAAACAAACTGCAACTAACATACATATGATAAGGATGGAATTATAACATTAATGCTCACACTTACTGCAAATGACCTACATACGAAACTATAACCTTAACATTCAATCTTATTATTACAAAAAAACTAAGTAAAAATATGTTGTACATCTTCATTTGCCATTCAGAAGTTCATGAGAGTATCTGGATACCAAAGGCAAAACAAAAGATGTGAGGATCTCAGCAAAAGCAAAGGTGTGAGCAAGGCAGCAAAATAAACACCAAACACAGCTTCTTTAGTCCATATTCAAGCCCAGAAAACCAACAACCCAATGAAAGCTTTTCAAAATTCTTGCTAAAGAAAAGTTCAGAAAATAATTCGAGCCAATTTTCAATCAAGCAATGCAGAAACTTTTTAGTTCTTTTTTTAGGGTTCAGAAATCTCATCCAAATGAATGAAGGAGAGTTTTATATATAGCCCCTAAAGAGTGCCATGTGCTGAAGAGAATAAGGGAATTATTCCTTCAACCACAACGCATCTTTTTAACCAACTTGGACAGCTGGCTGTCCCTTATTGGTTTATGCACTTTGTGCAAACCAAATGAGGCCAGCTGCCCCCTATTCTAGAACCTTCCATTAGGTTTTTTATCCTATTATGTTTACCCACCCTTTAAATAAACCTCTCAAGTTTTCCTTTTTTTCAATCGACCCCTAAAAGAGCCTAACAATTATAAATCATAACAAACAAAACAAAGTGGGCAGATATCAGTAAAACAAATCAAACAGTTAAACAACAAAGCTGAAAGGGTGAACATCTAGGATCTTAATATAACCTAAAAGGACTCGATTTCATGATGAATTTCAGAAATGTAATGTAAATCAAATTAAATGTGGGACAAACAACGAAGGACGAACGAACATGGAGCATTTAAATCAAACTAATAACACAAAATCCTAAAATCAAAAACATGCAATTAACACCAGAATATAAAATAAACAGAAAAAAAAAGAACCGGAATGAGAAAAGAAAAATCATGATAAATTTTGCCTAAAAAATTAAGAATCTTAATTAATCTAAGCGATTAGACAATAAAATTAATTTAAACAAATAAAAATCCAATTAATTCAAACAAGTAGATAATAACGGCTAATTTGAAAAAATAAATACCCAAAACAAATTCAGACAAGCAGATAATTAGAATTAAAAGAAAAATCAGAAAACAAACAATGAACAAAAACCTAAGAGGAAGAGGTAAGGTACTGGTTTAACCGGAAAGAGCCGATGACTGAACTGACCCAACAAACAAGGAAGGCAATGAACTTGGCCAGGCACAGTGGTTTGGTCGAGAATCAGCAACCTCGAAATAAGTCAAAACTAGCATTAGTCAATGGTTCTTAACAAGAAGGATTGCTTAACACGAGTCTCGAGTCAAATCGAGCCCTGGGAGGTAAGGAATCGGAATTAAGGTGGATTTAGGGTTTTCTTCCAAATCTGATATCTGGATTTCGTGGAGTTTGATGGGGTTTTTGGTAGGATGGTTGAATGATTAGTGTAGAGGGGAAGCCGGGGAGTGTAGAGGACGAGTTTGGTGGTGTTTGGAGGGATTATGGTAGCCGCCGCCGACTAATGAACTGAGAGAATTTTGGGGCAGCTAGAATAGGGTTTTGGGATAAGAGACGGAAAAAGGGGGAAATGGGAAGGGGTCTCTAGGTCTAGGGGGAGTTTAGGAGAGTTATAAAGGGGGGATAGGGACCAGTTCCGAGCAGTTGATTAAGGGAGATCAACGACTAAGATCGAGAGATTGAAACGACGCCGTTTTGTTTAATGGGGAGGGGGGGTGGGGGGTTTGGACCGGGTAGGCTAGGTTTTGGGCCTGGGTTTGGGGCGGATTTGGGTAGGGTTTTGGGCTCAGCATTAATTTTGGCCCAATCAAATTTAAACCAGCCTTTTTTTAATTTCCTTTTTCTTTTGTTTTCCTTTTCTTTCTTTAATTAATTAAAATTCTAATTGAATTTCTAAATTAATATAAATGGTAACATTAAGATAATTATCCTAAATTAAAAGAGTAAAATAAATAATCTGAAATTAAAAGCTAAGAACGTAAAAAGTAAGTCAACTTTTTGTGATTTTCATTTCTTAATAAACTAATTAATACTAAAATATGAACACAAAATCTAAATGCAATGCATGATATTTTTGACATTTTTCATGATTTTAACAAAATTAGGTGTGCACAAAAATGCAAACAATTAACAAAAATCTACAAAAAATCCTATAAAATTGCAAGCAATTTGGGAAAAATCTATTTCTTCAATTTGCAGGAGTATATCACATAGGGCAAAAATCACGTTCTCACAGCAGCCCCCTCTTTGCTCAGAAACACGAAGAGTTTTCGGGAAAAGATAAAGTAAGCAAATACGAGCGATTTTTGCCCGTTTGGATGCTCCGTAGGAAGCATTTTTGAAAGATCTGACAGAACCTTGCTTCCGAGGCTGCCTACATATCCTTGGCTATAAATGAATCAGGTCAGTATAGTTCTGGAAGTTTTGGCAGCTGGGACTATCGGGAAGCTGTGATTTAACTGTTGATGCTGCTGCTACTGCTTGCTGAACTCCTTATTACACCGAGAAAAAATGGAAAGAGGCTAGGCTAAACTATGATCTATGAGTTACAAGAATCCTATCTATATATCTTCAAACTTGATCTTGAAACTTCTGCAGTTATGCCGTTCATCTTGAACAGTTGTCTCGCACTCTTGAGACGAGATGTTATTATTCCTAACTTGAATTGAATTCTGAAATGAATTACCTTGTTTTCCAGGTGGGCGTCTGATGCTGATCTAGAAATGTATTTCCTTATTTTCCAGGTGGGCGCCTGATGCTGAAACTTGAAATGTATTCCCTTGTTTTCCAAGTGGGCGCCTGATGCTGAAACTTGAAATGTATTCCCTTGTTTTCCAGGTGGGCGCCTGATGCTGAAACTTGAAATGTATTCCCTTGTTTTCCAAGTGGGCGCCTGATGCTGAAACTTAAAATGTATTCCCTTGTTTCCCAGGTGGGCGCCTGATGCTGAAACTTGAAATGTATTCCCTTGTTCTCCAGGTGGGCGCCTGATGCTGAAACTTGAAATGTATTCCCTTGTTTTCCAGGTGGGCGCCTGATGCTGAAACTTGAAATGTATTCCCTTGTTTTCCAGGTGGGCGCCTGATGCTGAAACTTGAAATGTATTCCCTTGTTTTCCAAGTGGGCGCCTGATGCTGAAACTTGAAATGTATTCCCTTGTTTTCCAGGTGGGCGCCTGATGCTGAAACTTGAAATGTATTCCCTTGTTTTCCAAGTGGGCGCCTGATGCTGAAACTTGAAATGTATTCCCTTGTTCTCCAGGTGGGCGCCTAATGCTGAAACTTGAAATGTATTCTCTTGTTTTCCAGGTGGGCGCCTGATGCTGAAACTTGAAATGTATTCCCTTGTTTTCCAGGTGGGCGCCTGATGCTGAAAGTTGAAATGTATTCCCTTGTTTTCCAGGTAGGTGTCTGCCATTAAAACAAAACAGACAAAACAAAAGAAACTTTTCTGCCCTAGTTTGGTACTGGGAACATCTGTGAGTGTTGATCGAATCATGTTACCCAAAAGAGCTCTAAGAATTTAAAATTTAAACCCATTATCCAGGAGGGCCCTGAAAATTTAAAATTAAATCTCATCTTAAGAGTGAAAACTTCAAAGCTAAATTATATTTACTAAAGGTAGAACTTACGCTAAATCTTGAAAACTTAACTAAATCGCATTATCCAGGAGGGTCCTGAGAACTTTAAATTACATCCCATTATCCAGGAGGGTCCTGAAAAACTTTAAATTAAATCCCATTATTCAGGAGGTCCTGAAAATTTAACGGCTGAACCTGTCTGGAACATGCTTCCCTTGACGGAGGGTTCCTCCGGAACAAACGAAATTTCCTTCACCTGTTTCAATAAAAGAAAATCTTATCAGTTTGAAAATATGGTGGTTAGTTTGCGGCATGCTTGCTGAAAGTGGCCTTTCCACTGCCATGCTTTGTTCCGATTAGCTGCCTTGGACTGGCAAAAAATTGTTTGATCTTCTGATTGCACCCCCACCACAAGCCTTGAATGATCCGAGTGCCCCATGCTCATTCTGCTATTTTACATTTCAGTCCTTCCAATTTGAATCCTCTGTATTTTCCCCAAAGTTCACGAAACCACCTGACCGCTTGAACTCCTACTGACACCTTATTTTTTTGCATTTTGCATTATGCTATTTCTAGTATGCCTGGCCGCACTTTGCTTTGTGCAATTCGAAAGTTGGTAGTAAGCTTTGAAATCCTTTCTTGCTTGCTTAACAAGGCTAACATTGGAAAAGACTTAAAGAAGTAGACCCAAAAGAAAATGAATTGAAGTGACTCCGAGAATTTAGGGATAGAGAAGAAAATTTTAAAACAGGATGGCTATTTGAGGAAGAACGAAAAAGAGACTTATCTGAGTGAAGCAGCTGGCACCAATGATCATGACATGCATTTTGGATTAATCAGCCTAGTCCATTCAACCAATCACTTTTCAGTCTTCATACTTTACGACCGTGATCCAATCTTTCTGCAAAGACACTCTTATTTGGCTTGTGGCGTCCTGAAGGGTCTTCCCCAACAAACCTCTTTCATTTGTTCAATTCTCAAACTCACCGTCACCTTATGGTGCCCGTGAGGGTTTTCACCAATAAGACTCTCTCATTTTAAATTCTCTTAGCTTTCCGTCGCCTTACGGTGCCCGTGAGGGTTTTCACCAATAAGACTCTCTCATTTATTCATTTTCCTTGTGTAGAACGGAGTGTTGCCCCCCATGTGAATCATACCTCTAACTCGCTTGACTTGGCATTCTCAAAGATTGATCGGAAGGTCTTTCTTTGGACCGTAATGAGGCTTTTGGACAGGGTTAGAAAGATAGGATACCATAAAGGCTCCAAACATCTTAAAAGGGTTCAGAATTACAACTTTTGGAATCAGATCTCTTACAAAGACCACAACTTCTGCCCTAGTTTCTTTACCTAGGGAAGTTGGAATTTTACTTTGATGGGACCGAACCGTGAGGCTGCCTACCTATCCTTAAAAGGAATCAGATCGAACGTAGTTCAAGACATAGGGATTGCTTTGCTTTTGTTACTTTTCTCTTTTCTCTCTTTTCTTTTCTTTTTTTTTCTCTCTCTCTCTCTTTTTCCTTTTGCTTTTTTTTCTTTCCTTTGCTTTACTTACCCTCCTCTCTCTTTTTTTTAAATTTATTTTTATTTCACTTTTCCTCTTCTCTTTTTCACTTTATTTATATTTTCTGCATCTGTATTTCTGAACTCCGCTTCTGATTCCAGAAGAGGGGTATGAAAGAAAATAAATAAGGCTCAAAAGGGTAACAAAGGATAGAGTGTTTAGATAGCAGAATAAAATGCCTTCATCATTCCAATCTTCAAAGCATGCCAAGTACAAACAAACCAATTAAACAACCCAAAGAAATCATACATAATATTTTTTGACTGCATCAGAATTGATAGCCATATCTACACATTTGCCCTCTATGTCTGTCAAATACAAAGCGCCATTGTACAACACTCTTGTTACAATGAACGGCCCCTGCCAGTTTGGGCGAACTTAACTTTAGCTTCAGCTTGATGTGGCAGGATGGGTTTTAACACCTGCTGACCTACTTCAAATTTCTGGGGATGCACCTTCTTATTGTATGCTCTTGCCATTCTCTTTTGATACAATTGTCCGTGATATATTGCCGCCAGTCTTTTCTCATCAATCAGACGTAACTGCTCCAACCGAGTTTTGACCCACTCATCATCATCAATTTCAGCTTCACCAACAATCCGAAGAGATGGAATTTCAACTTCCGCAAGTATAACTACTTCAGTACCATATACCAACAAATAAGGAGTTGCACCTACTGAAGTGCGAACAATAGTGCGGTAACCCAGTAAAGCAAAAGGCAAGTTTTCATGCCATTGCCTAGAACCTTGCACCATCTTTCGAAGTATCTTTTTTATGTTCTTGTTAGCCGCCTCAACAAATCCATTTGCCTTGGGGCGATACGAAGTGGAATTACGATGCACAATCTTGAACCGTTGGTATACTTCTTTCATCAAATGGCTGTTAAGATTAGCACCGTTGTCCGTGATGATTACCTTGGGGATTCCGAACCGGCAAATGATGTTTGAATGAACAAAATCGACCACTGCCTTCTTGGTCACAGATTTGAAAGTCATAGCTTCAACCCACATAGTGAAATAGTCGATGGCCACCAGAATAAACCATTGCCCTTTTGATGCTGCTGGCTCAATCGGTCCAATGACATCCATGCCCCAAGCAACAAAAGGCCAAGGTGCGGACATTGTATGTAATTCAGACAATGGAGAATGGATCAAATAACCGTGTACCTGGCATTGATGACACTTGCGCACAAAGTTGATGCAATCTCGTTCCATGGTGAGCCAATAACACCCTGCTCGAAGAATTTTCTTTGCCAAAACATACCCACTCATGTGCGGTCCGCAAACTCCGGCATGCACTTCGGTCATGATAGCCGTGGCTTGTTTAGTATCTATGCACCTTAGCAGTCCAAGATCTAGAGTTTTTTTGTACAAAACTCCTCCACTTAAGAAAAATCCACTAGCCAAACGTCGAATTGTTCTCTTTTGATCTCCTATGGCATGTACCGGATATACCCGCGACTTGACGTACTCCATGATATCGTGGAACCAAGGTTTACCATCATGTTCCTCTTCCACTATGTTACAATAAGCATGCTGATCACGGATTTGAATATACAAAAGGTCAACATAAGCCTTATCTGGATGATGTAACATCGACGCCAGAGTAGCCAAGGCGTCAGCAACCTTATTATGGATCCTAGGGATATGCCTGAACTCTACTGATCTGAATCGCTGACAAAGATCCTGCAGACATTGTCGATATGGTATGAGCTTCAAATCTCGAGTCTCCCATTCTCCCTGAATCTGGTGCACCAATAGATCTAAATCTCCCAAAACCAGCACTTCCTGTACTCCTATGTCCACAGCTAACCTTAAACCCAAAATGCACACTTCGTACTCAGCCATGTTATTGGTACAATAGAAACGAAGCTGGGCTGTGACAGGGTAGTGGTGCCCTCTTTCAGAAATGAGCACAGCTCCTATTCCAACACCTTTCATGTTAGCGGCCCCATCAAAGAAAAGTTTCCAACCGGGCTTTTCAACCTGCTCAACCTCGTCAACATGCATTACCTCTTCATCAGGAAAGTAAGTCTTCAAAGGCTCATGTTCTTCATCCACCGGGTTCTCGGCCAAGTGATCGGCCAAAGCTTGGGCTTTCATCGCAGTCCGACTTACATAGACGATGTTAAACTCTGTGAGCAAAATCTGCCACTTTGCGAGTCTTCATGTGGGCATAGGCTTCTGAAAGATATACTTTAACGGATCCATGCGAGAGATGACATAAGCAGTGTAGGGCGACAGATAATGCTTCACCTTTTGTGCCACCCAAGTCAGGGCGCAACACATCCTTTCAAGGAGAGTATACTTGACCTCAGAAGAAGTGAATTTCTTGTTAAAATAATAAATAGCCTGCTCCCTCTTGCCAGTGATATCATGTTGGCCCAACACACAGCCAAACAAATTATCTAGGACTGTAAATAAAGAATCCAAGGCCTCCCGAGCTCCGACGGGACTAGCACAGGTGGGTTTGATAAGTACCTCTTGATTTTGTCGAATGCCTCCTGGCACTCATCAGTCCATTTGACCGTGGCATCCTTCTTGAGCAACTTAAAGATGGGCTAACAAGTTGTAGTGAGTTGAGCGATAAACCTGCTAATGTAGTTCAACCTCCCTAACAAATGCATCACTTCAGTCTTGTTCTTTGGCGGTGGTAATTCCTGGATGGCCTTAATCTTCGACGGATCCAACTCGATACCCCACCGACTGACTATGAACACCAACAGCTTCCCTGATGGAACACCAAATGCACATTTTGCAGGGTTGAGCTTAAGATAGTACCTGCGGAGCCTCTGGAAAAACGTTCTCAAATCCTCAACATGGTCTGACTGCTTCCAGGACTTTATGATCGCATCATCTACGTAGACCTCAATCACCTTGTGTATCGTGTCATGGAATATGGTGGTCATTGCTCTCATGTAAGTTGCCCCAGCGTTTTTCAAACCAAATGGCACAACCCGGTAGCAATATGTTCCCAATGGCGTGATGAACGCCGTCTTTTCCGCATCTTCCTCATCCATTAAGATCTAATGATATCCCGCATAGCAATCCACAAAAGACCCAATCTCATGCTTGGCATAGTTATCAATCAAAATGTGGATATTTGGCAATGGAAAGTTATCCTTCGGGCTTGCTTTGTTGAGAAAACGGTATTCAACACACACTCTGGTCTTACGATCTTTCTTTGGCACAGGCACAACATTGGCTAACCATGTTGGATACCGCGTGACTCGAATGACCTTTGCATCAAGCTGCTTTGTGACTTCTTCTTTGATCTTCATACTCATGTCAGTTTTGAACTTCCTTAACTTCTGCTTGACGGGAGGGAAAGCTGAATCAGTTGGCAATTTGTGAACTAACAAGTCGGTATTCAAACCCGACATGTCATCATACGACCATGCAAAAATATCCTTATATTCAAACAATGCTTTGATTATTTCATCCCTGATTTGTGGTTCAAGATGTACACTTATTTTGGTATCTCTAACATTATCTGGATCTCCTAAATTGATTGCTTCAGTTTCATTCAAATTAGGCTTGGATTTTTCTTCAAAATGATTTAGTTCTTTACTAATTTCCTCAAATGCCTCATCCTCATCGTATTCTGTTTCATCATCACACTCTACTTCTTGAATTATTATTTCAGAGTTAGATTGACTCTTAAGACTTGGCTGAAAATTCCTCATGCATGTCATGTCATTGAAACCAGCATAAAAAGAACTGTACAAAGAAGAAAAGAAACAAAAATAAAACTATCAGGAATAATGAAAAAGGGAAATTGCATTTCATTGAAAATAAAAGATAGAAGGGTTTGTACATCAAAACAAGCAAAAAATAAAAAGTCTGGATTACAACCCTGGAATAACCCAAATAGAAAGGAAAACAAATCAAACTACCAAAACTCCTTCCGAGTAGGGAGAGGAGTAGCCTTCCAATTGTTAAGCTTCACTTTCGGCCCGACGAACTTCACATCCGCTTTTCTGGAACCTTCTCAAATTTTCACCATATTCACCTCATCAAATAACCTCTGGAACCTTTCAATTAATTCTTCATCAACGTCAACCACAAGATTTGGGACTGCTGACACTGGGCGCTTCACGGTCCCTGGTTGGACAAAGGACCTGGAGAGGCGTGGGATGGGTTTCGGGAGTGCCCATGCCTTCTTTTTCGATCTTTTAGCCCTTTTCACATCTTCCCCTGTGGGTTTGAATCCTAGACCAAACGTACCCAAATTTTCAGGTAGAGACACTGGCTGCACGATACCTTATAAAGACGCGCCCAGACTTTTGCTTGGCATAAAACCATTCTTCAGCATTTCAGATGCCACCATGACAGATGCAGACGCTAACTTTGGACCTGGAATACATTCCCCTTCTATAACCTTCTCAACTGGAACTGTTTCAGAAACTTGGTAGACCTAAGGCCCCTTATCATCTTCGGCCTCAATAAACGGGACGGAGGTATCATTGTAAGCACCCAAGCTCTCATCACCATGCATGACGGTCATCTGTCTGTCCCACTCGAACTTCACCATCCGGTGCAGGGAAGAAGGGACTGCTTTGGCAACATGTATCCAGGGCCTGCCCAACAGTAGATTGTAAGAAACGTCCACATCTAGTACCTGGAATTCCATAGTAAATTCAACTGGTCCTATTGTTAGTTCGAGCACTATATCGCCAACATAATCTTTTCCCCTTCCATCGAAACCTCGGAAACATATACTGTTCTTGTGGATCCTTTCAGTACCAATGTTCAACTTGTGTAGAGTGGAGTGCGGGCAAATATTTGCACTGGAACCACTGCCAACTAGCACCCGTGTGACCATAGAATCTTCGCTTTTCACTGTGAGATATAGAGCCCGATTATGTTCTGTACCTTCCAAAGGCAACTCATCATCTGAGAAGGTGATTCTGTTTGTCTCGAATATCTTGTTGGCAATCTTCTCCAAATGGTTCACTGTAATCTTGTCAGGGACATGGGCTTCATTCAAGATCTTCATGACGGCCCGACGGTGCTCATTTGAATGTATAGACAATGACAGATGAGAAATTTGAGCGGGTGTCTTCCTCAACTGTTCTACGATAGAGTAATCTTGCACTTTCATTTTCCTCAAGAACTCTTCCGCCTCCTCTTCGGCGACTGGCTTCTTCACTAGAATAGGATTATCTTTGAGTGACATAGCATTCCTTAACTCTTCTGGGGCAAAGCATCTCCCCGAACGAGTTAATCCCTGGGCTTCATTAGCTTTCTCTTTCACTTTCTTCCCCTTATAGGTCACTATTACCCGCTCATTGTTCTATGGGACAGCCTTGGTGTTAGCTACCGGCAGCTGGGTCACAGGTTTGATAATGATAGGGGTTACCCGGGCTCCCTCCAGAGTTATGATAGGCTGTCACGCCCCAAAATCCGAGGAGCGCGACCGGCGCTCAACCGAGTAAACCCGACCGAGCAAGCCTGTTAGGTCTCATTCTACCCAAACTAATTCATGAATAAATAGGAGATGGACTCCATTAATCAAATTCTGTAAACATATCATTAACGATTTCCATTTCATTTTCATTAGAAACTTCATTCACCATTGTATAGGTATTACAAGTTTTATACATCATTGCCAAACATTAATATTTCTATTTTAAATTCCAATACCCGACACTACCCACAACCTGTCTACGGAGTCTCTAAATACAACTGAAGAATAATTTGGAAATGCCGGCAACAAGGCTCCGGCTATACCTTACACAAATACCAAAATAGACTCCGGAAGAAAGGCGGCATGAGCCACGCAGGGCCCCGAGAGGAAAGGGGCTCACCAATTCAGCTGACGGGAAGGGAAGGAGTGCTACTAACGGTGGACTGGAGTACCTGCTATAGATCCACCTACAATCATAACACGAATGTAGCGCCCCCGACAAAAGGGACGTTAGTACATTTGAATTGTACTGGTATGTATGAACAAACTTTACCCCAAGTAAAATCAAACAATAAAAACTTTACCCCAAGTAGAATCAAACAATACAAACTTTACCCCAAGTAGAATCAAACAATACAAACTTTACCCCAAGTAGAATCAATCAATACACAGGTAACGAACAGTAATAGAACCAACAATCAAATGCACGTGAAAGAAACAACCAAAGCCAAACAAGTTTCACAATCTCTCCTTTTCCCCTTTCAACATTTTTCCGTCACATCAATGATTTCAATAGTGATTTCGGTCACTTTTTCCACCCTTATTACCTCGGCCACCCTTATTACCTCGGCCACCCTTATCACCACAACCCACACCATATTACTTCGTGTTACGGCGAGCAACCCGATCCCACCGGACAAATCATAATTCACCTTATGACCACAACCCACACCTTATTACTTCGTGTTGAGGCACGCAACCCGATCCCACCGGACAAATCACAATTCACACATCAATAACAACAACAACAGCAACAACAACAACAATTCACAAGAATTTTCATAGCATCAATACCATTTCCATCATATACAACAGCCCAATGTACAATTTAAGTCACAACTATAATTGCCCACGACAAGCCACATATGATATTACCACTGTTGTTTCAATTGCATCAATTACGATTTCTTCCCATCATTAGTTACACAACTCTTACCACACAAACACATTCACATACACACGTTTAGTTTGTTGCCATTTACTTGCACCATCATATCGGAAGACTTAACCAACAACGTTCAAGGCACATTAATCACAAGAATTCACAAATAGTCTACATAAGTAAACACATACCAATTACTCGAACACCAAACAAGGGGACTTTACAAAGGTTAAAGTTAGCCATATATACCTCGTTTACGCTTTTCTTAAGTTACTACAACGTTCCGAAAATTCTAGCAATTCCAATCTACTTTGAGACATAACAAAATTGAACACAAATTAGAAAGGTATTCATGGTTTCAGCTCATTTGAGCATTTTATCAAATACTAATTGAGCATCTTAAGTTCAAATCTCTTTTTCAAGGTTTTCCTTCCTTCCCCAACCAAATCTTTACTTGTTTGAAGCGTTGGAAACTAGACTCGAAGACCTTTCACTTGATAGGTTATTCATCACATAAAACCTTATACATATTTAGATATGCTCGTTCAAAGTATGGACTAGTGCAAGCTCATTTGGAATTTTAGCCTATTATGAACTTTTCCAATATTTCTTAGACTTAGGCCTTTCCTTGGACCCCAAATTACTTACCATATGACTTATACACATATTTACCAAATCCAATTGATGTACACCATGTTAATAGCACATGAAAATATTATAATAAGCCTACGTGGCACCACGAGATCCTAGGTTACTTAGCGAAATTTTCCGGGGCCTTACATTCTCCCCCCTTAGGATCATTCGTCCTCGAATGAGGAGTAGAGTCCGACTTAAACGCTTAATATAATAAATCTCTTTTCTCCCCTACCTCAAGACCCTAAATTTTGACTAACTCCTAAATTTTTCAAAAATTTCGGCAGAGTCTCCTTTGTAACTAAGCCTATCCACCTGCCAGAGAACCACCAAAATCATCCTAAAAACACATCCACAACTCGACAAAGCACCATAATGTATATATCAATGACAAGAACCTCAGCATTACAAACACTACTTTATCACGATGATACCTGGGCATGGACAGCACATTCTTAAATCATATCACCTAGAAGATACCTTTCAAATCAAAACCAACTGCTATGCAATCAAGAGAAAATATTTTATTTCCACAACACTCTCGGCCTTCAATGGCCTCTTATATCTACAGACTTCGCCAGAACACATTCACGGGACCAATTTCGACCCCTAAACTTACTTAACAAGGATAACAAGTAGATATCTCGCATAAGCTAATTATCCACTAACTTCACCTTCAATAATTTCCACCGGAATGATACACAATTGATCTCCACCTACTTTCTTAGACATAGACATGTGAATCCACAAAATATATGGCGAACAACTATGGGGACACTTCATACTCCTAGTGCGGCCTAATATATGGCGTAGATAATCCATTATCGGAAAGAGATCATTCCATTTCAGTAATTGCGGCATGCTATCAACCCTTGATGAACTTGAAGTGATATGAGAACCCAATGAGATAGTATAGAATAATCATGGAGGGTTTGCAGATGTTCATAATGAGTTCTTCATGGATTTTGACTTGAGAACTACCCAGATGCTAATGAAATACAGAAGAACATGAGAAACAAGCGTTGTACTATAATAACCCCCAAAGGTGTGCTTGGTCTTAACGGAGAGCCTAGTATGGATTCTTACGAGACAGAAAGTGTTACAATGACTCATAGAAGAATATGTTCTCTCATGGTTATCGAACAAGTGTGGGGAAACTAGCACAATGAATTTACTAACTAAAGAACACAATGAACACATGTTATGGAGATGTAAAGAGAAAGTAAATATTTGTTATGAGCTGGACATGCTCTTGCTATATTAGCTCCCAACTGCAATATACGACCATGCCACGAGCAACCACAATACTAGGACAAAGTGGGCTACTTACCGCGGGATGTCCCAAGTGGACACGAAAGTTATGGCGACACAAGATCATCCTATGACGTGGATGTGAGGATCTCAATTTTTTTGAGAGACTTTATGCACACGGTGACCATTTCGATTGACATGCACTCATGTGAGGTGTTAAGGTATACTCTTATTTTAATAGGCAGTGAGAAACTTTCATGATGATATTCGCAAGAGAGTAGATTGACTGTTCAAACCATATAAGCCATATACACAATTGAGTAAAAGAGTGACCCGAGAAGGATCGCAACGTTGGGATGCTTTGCATGGAACTTGACACCACATAGGTGAACTTTACGACGGTGCATGTATAGGCACAAGCGAGTAGATTTTGTCTATTTAAATAAAAAGATTCTGTAAGAAATTCATCGGATATAGTCCCTTGGTGAGAAATTAGGAAAAGCAAATGGGAAGTATCAATCCTAGAGTTATAACTCAATTCAAGGGCATAATTATAGAACTTAATTTCACAAGAATGTAAATAAGAGAATTCTTAATAGAGTGGATTAACGAATAGTGCGTCTCGTTCAAAGAGTCGATACATGCAATATTTTGTTATTCAACACCTTGTTAAGACCATGTTTATGAGAATTCTTCAATATGGATGTACATATACAACGAGTAGAAATTTTCATTTGACTCACTTAATGACGTTAGGTTGATAGGGCAATAGCTTAATCGATACCCCTCGACTCCACATCCCTAACGTACTTAGGTAACATACTGATATACTACATGATCTGATGGTGCAGAGACATCAATAGGGACAAGGACACTCCCCTCTTAGCGATATGTTTTACCACTCCATCCACGGCTCAATACATTCTCCTAACAAGTCCTTGGGCTATCCACTCGGACTCAATGGTGGGATCAATCCCTCCTTACATGCTTCAAATTCGCGGATTATGGTATCAAGGTTACCAATCTTGAGAATAAGACTTAGAGAGGAAATCAGCTCCCTAACTTGAGCTCTATCGCACGATTGGAGTATCAAAGAAGGGTGAAATTCCTAAATGTCTAAATAGCCTCCAACTTATAGATGTGGTCGAAAACACACCGATAAGAAGGACTATACTAGACACGGCTCCGAGACATCCTAGGACACTTTAAAACCTTAGGCTCTGATACCAACTTTGTCACACCCCAAAATCCGAGGAGCGCAACCGGCGCTGAACCGAGTAAACCCGACCGAGCAAGCCTGTTAGGTCTCCTTCTACCCAAACTAATTCATGAATAAATAGGAGATGGACTCCATTAATCAAATTCTATAAACATATCATTAACGATTTCCATTTCATTTTCATTAGCAACTTCATTCACCATTTTAAAGGTAATACAAGTTTTATACATCATTGCCAAACATTAATATTTCTATTTTAAATTCCAATACCCGACACTACCCACAACCTGTCTACGGAGCCTCTAAATACAACTGAAGAATAATATGGAAATGCCGGCAACAAGGCTCCGACTATACCTTACACAAATACCAAAATAGACTCCGGAAGAAAAGCGGCATGAGCCACGCAGGGCCCCGAGAGGAAAGGGGCTCACCAATTCAGCTGACGGGAAGGGAAGGAGTGCTACTGACGGTGGACTGGAGTACCTGCTATAGATCCACCTACAATCATAACACGAATTTAGCGTCCCCGGCAAAAGGGACGTCAGTACATTTGAATTGTACTGGTATGTATGAACAAACTTTACCCCAAGTAAAATCAAACAATACAAACTTTACCCCAAGTAGAATCAAACAATACAAACTTTACCCCAAGTAGAATCAAACAATACAAACTTTACTCCAAGTAGAATCAATCAATACACAGGTAACAAACAGTAGTAGAACCAACAATCAAATGCACGTGAAAGAAACAACCAAAGCCAAACAAGTTTCACAATCTCTCCTTTTCCCCTTTCAACATTTTTCCGTCACATCAATGATTTCAGTAGTGATTTCGATCACTTTTTCCACCCTTATTACCTCGGCCACCCTTATCACCACAACCCACACCTTATTACTTCGTGTTGCGGCGCGCAACCCGATCCCACCGGACATATCATATTTCACCTTATCACCACAACCCACACCTTATTACTTCGTGTTGCGGTGCGCAACCCGATCCCACCGGACAAATCACAATTCACACATCAACAACAACAAACACATCAACAACAACAACAATTCACAAGAATTTTCATAGCATCAATACCATTTCCATCATATACAACAACCCAATGTACAATTTAAGTCACAACTATAATTGCCCACGACAAGCCACATATGATATTACCACAGTTGTTTCAATTGCATCAATTACGATTTCTTCCCATCATTTGTTACACAGCTCTTACCATACAAACACATACACACACACACATTTGGTTTGTTGCCACTTACTTGCACTATTATATCGGAAGACTTAACCAACAACGTTCAAGGCACATTAATCACAAGAATTCACAAATAGTCCACATAAGTAAACACATATCAATTACTCGTACACCAAACAAGGGGACTTTACAAAGGTTAAAGTTAGCCATACATACCTCGTTTAAGCTTTCCTTAAGTTACTACAACATTCCGGAAATTCCAGCAATTCCAATCTACTTTGAGACATAACAAAATAGAACACAAATTAGAAAGGTATTCATGGTTTCAGCTCATTTGAGCATTTTATCAAATACTAATTGAGCATCTTAAGTTCAAATCTCTTTTTCAAGGTTTTCCTTCATTCTCCAACCAAATCTTTACTTGTTTATGTTCAACAATCTTTCCACAACCCTAATTTATACATGCATGTATACATAATAGTATTACTCCCAAGAATCATACCTCAATACCCCATCTTATACCCCAAACTCGAAATTAAAGCCTAATGTATAGAATCTTACCTCTTAGATGAAGAACTTATGATTGGGCTCTTTGATTCTTGAAGGTTGATGCAAGGTTGGATGATTGAATGTTGGGTTCTTCCTTCTCTCTCTAAAATGCTCTCAACTCTCTCTAAAATCAGTGGAAAAATGACCCCGAATGAAGCCCCAAAGATTATATATGAAAATGGGGTCGGGTTATAAAAATAGGAAGATTTACCCTCTGAATGCGGGTCTGCGATCGCATAATGGACCGCAAAATGGGTATGCTGGCCGCAAACGCGTCGCAAAACTCGGTGCCCAAAACTGGGCTACACTGGTCAAGTTTTGCGGCCGGATATTCGATGGCAAATCAAGTATGCGGACCGCATAATGGTTTTTGCGATCGCATATCTAACACAGGATCGCATTTTTCCAGCCTTTGGTAATTTGATCATAACATTGTGTAGCAATGTCCAAATGACGAACGGTTTGAAGCGTTGAAAACTAGACTCGAATACCTTTCACTTGATAGGTTATTAATCACATAAAACCTTATACATATTTGGATATTCTCGTTCAAAGTATGGACTAGTGCAAGCTCATTTGGAATTTTAGCCTATTATGAACTTTTCCGATTTTTCTTAGACTTAGGCCTTTCCTTGGACCCCAAATTACTTACAATAAGACTTACACACATATTTACCAAATCCAATTAATGTACACCATGTTAATAGCACATAAAAATATTATAATAAGCCTACGTGGCACCACGAGATCCTAGGTTACTTAGCAAAATTTTCCGGGGCCTTACATAGGCTTTCTTGCTACCCCTGGCACGATGACCTTTGGCTTTTCTTGCTTTGCTTCAACATCGCTTGGGGATCTCTTTTCAACTATCACAGATGGCTTATCATTTGGCATGCTCAACTTGTCTGCCGATCCTTCGGCTATCGAAGAGGTTGCTTTTGTGACAACTGGGCCCTTGACTAACTTAACCTCACTAGACCGGATCATCATGACTGATTGTGAAGGCTTCTTGGGCTCCCCATCCTTGTGTACTATCTTAATCATGTGCGTTTCAGCATGGGCTGGCAGTGGATTCTGATTGATGTTGAGTGCTTACGGAGTTTGGACCACAATCTGATTTGTGTCGATGAGCTCTTGGATGGCGTTTTTCAAGTGCCAACACTTTTCTGTGTCGTGCCCCGGAGCATCAGAACAATATGCACACCTGAGGGAGTAATCCAGATTCTTTAGAGGAGGGTTTGGTAATTTTGACTCGATTGGTCTCAGCACATCTAACTGCCTCAACCTCTAGAAGAAACTGGTATAAGATTTTCCCAGCGGGGTGAAAGTCCGCTTCCGCTGTTGCCTTTCTTTTCTATAATCAGGCTTGGGTCAGAACCTGGACCGACAGGGTTTCGATATGTTTGTGGAGGTGGCTAGGCATTTCGTGGAGCTGGGTAGGTATTATGTGGGGCTGGGACACGCCATTGTGGGTAAGAAGGAGGTTGAGTGTATGACTGGGCGTGGTGGACATGTTATTGAGGTGGCCTGACATAATACTTAGGGTATGTTGATGGAAAGTAATGTTGAGGTGGATTATATGGGGTTTGGGTGTAGGTTTGGGGATGGGGTCGAGGCTGGGTGTAATGGTGTGGTGTACCCCTCGGACCATGCCACGATCCCGAGACAACAATTGCAACATCTTCTTTCTTCTTCTTTCCTATTACTCCTCCAGTACCATTCTGAATTGCTCGGGTAGTTGCTTTGATAGCTGAGTAGCTTATGATCTTGCTCGATTTGAGCCCTTCTTCTACCATACCTCCCATCTTCAGTATTTCGTTGAAAGACTTACCTATGGACGATATCGGATGACCAAAGTAAGTAGGCTCCAAAGCCTGAATAATGTACTCTACCATTTCACTTTCCTCCCTCTGAGGGTTGACTCGTACTGCCTGTTCCCTACAACGAAAACCGTATTCCCTGAAACTTTCACTAGGCTTCTTCTCTATCTTAGTCAAAAACAAATGATCTGAACAATTTCTATGTTGTATTGGAAATGCCGCGCGAATGCTTGGGCCAAATCATCCCAAGTATACCATATGCTGTTATCTTGACGAGTGTACCACTCCAATGCCGTGCCACTCGGACTTTGGCTAAAGTATGCCATCAACAGCTCATCTTTCCCACCAGGTCCTCTTATTTTTTGCTGCAAAATTCCCTTAAGTGGGCCACGGGGTCTCTGTGCCCATCATACAAGTCGAATTTGGGCATTTTGAACCCAACAGGTAACTGGACGTCAGGAATCAAACACAGATCCTTGTAGGCTACACTCACTTGGCCTACCAACCCTTGCATATTTCTGAGTGACTGTTTCAGGCTTCTCACCTTCCTATACATCTCCTCCTGTTCCGGGTTTTTGGGTGGTTTCTCAGTCTCGACAGAATGGTCAAAACGAGGGGTGTATTAGTGATCCGGGACTTTCAAGGTGGGCTCCGGGGCGTAGTACTGGTTATCTTGCGCTTGGAGTGCCGGCTCACTAGATGATCGGTGGAGGGTGGCTGGTGGAGGTGCTATGAAGACAAGGGTAGCTGGTGGAGGGGGGTATGTGGTTGATTTTGCTAATGGAGCTTGGACATCTTGGGAAGAAGAGCCCAGATAGTGGTGATAAGGGTTGAAGCTTGGGCATGTTGTAGGGATAGATCAATGATGGGGGGTTATTGAGATTGAGCTAGTGGCGGGACAAAAGCAGGGTTGGCGGGGTACGATGGTGAAGGATGCCCTTTCATCCATGCCTGGTACATCTCAGCCATCTGATGTTTCAGCTTATGTAACTCTTCTCTCAAACCGGCCTCAGACTCCTCTACCTCCCTTGGTGGGTCAATAACACTCGAGTCCAATTCTTTGCTAGCCATGTTCGCGTTGTGTTTAGACCTGGTGCTGTACGCGTGACTTGCCAGAGTGCCAAACAAACTAACCACCTTCATGTTCTCAATAACAACAACAAACTTGTTAGTGTTCAAGTGTTTACAGATAGGCAACCGCACGTTTGGGATGCAATGCACCTAAATAGTTAACCGCTTCTATTATGAATTTTAACGGTTGCATGCTTCATCCCGGCCTTAACTAACTCTTTTCATTTTGTACTTTTCTTCTCTCATTCCTTTTCATTCTGCCTTTCTTTGCTTGGTTCTTGTTGCTCCTCTTTTTATTCTTACATTTTCTTTTCCTCTCTTGTTTTGCCACTCTCACTTCTCACTCAGTTTCTTTCCTCTATTTTTAAGGTTATGATCGAATCCTATGGGGATTGCCTACGTATCATGATGCGGCATGTTCAGGGGATAAATGTGAAATAAAAGAAAGAAAAATTTCGGGGTTTTTAAATATTTTATTAAAAATAAAATCTTTTTGGATTTTCTGTTATAATGACTATGTCACAGACTCTGAACAAGAAAAACAGATTAGACATTTAAAAAAACTAATAGACTCAACTAAAGAACTACAGACTGGAACCAACGGAAATTCAGGAGTACATAAGGGTTTCCACTGGTGCCCTGGGAGCCTGTGGAACATCATCCGGCCTTTGCGCGGGCCTTTGTGCAATATCCTGCTGAAGCCGGTTAACCCTCGTTCTGATGACACCTTTCTCCTAAAGCAAACGCCCTATTTGGTGTGCCCGTGCTTCCAACACTTGGGTAATCAGTGCATAGCAATGCTCCCTTTCTGCCTTGAAGTTCTTCGCTTGCTGGTCCATCTCATTTTCAAGGGTAGTTGAACAAACGTTGCCCGCCCTTCTACATTCTGTGCCAACCTTGCTCGGGTCTTAGCCAATTCCTCTTCGGCATTTTCCAAGTTAGCCCCGTAATCACACACCTTTCGCCTAAGACTGTTTATTTGTTTCTCATCTTGTCTGCTTCTGGCCGAATTTTCAACGACGATTTTCATCCTCTGAATTTGAGCTCGTAGGGCTTAATTTTCCTGGACCAACCTATCCGGACTTCCCCTTTTGCAACATCTGGTACCTGGGTGAGATTTTTCAGATACCGGTAACCGTTCCAATCCTGCTGGACTAAAGCTTTGGGCAATGTGGCCTCTGAATGGAGCTTGATGGGAGATCCAGGCTTCAAACCCTTCTAGAGCGTTGTAGTCTTTCACCCTTTCCTCGTAGCTCTTGAGTAAAATATCAATGCCCGATATATGTCTACCAGCACTAAAGGAGCAAGTGTGTGATCTTTGTTTGTAGTTTCCTTCTGCATTCGGAAAGACTATGATTCCCAAGAACACCATTATGAAAGCGAACCTACAATGAATTTGCCAAATGCTCTTGTCCATCAGCTGTTGTTTTCTCAAGTCCCGGCCAAAGTGAATGTATCCAGCTATTTTCTCCAGACTAGGGGTGAGCTCGAAAGGCCTTGATTAAATCCTCCCGTGGTTTGATTTCCAAAATGTCTGTAAGGGCACCCAACTACTCTTTCACCCAATCCTGAGCATCTTCATCCAAATCATACAACCACATACCCAACTGCAAGTGAGCCTGTTCTATGACCAGTAAAATGACCCTTTTCCCCTTCTAAAAAGTGGTTGTTTTTGTAAATGTGGCCCCTTCTCAATTCCAAGTAAATTTTGAGGCCGAGGGAAGGTACTTTAGGAAAAAATGACCGCTCACTGACAGACTTGTTCGTTCTCTACGAAAATAGCCCTTCGATATCTGAAAAATATTCTGAGGCTACTCGACAAGAATGGACACTTCAGTATCCCGCATCCGGGAGAATCAGACCTGCGAGTCGGGCTTTACATAATTTATTGTCTTGTTTCGAAATGACTCTTTCTTTTCCCTCTTTTCATGAAAAAAATTCGGCAGAGTTACGGGACATTTTCAAATACCGGGATTTTCAAAATCGGGTTTATTTCCTTTCTACGTCACTCTTGGTTTTTCCCCTGATTGACTTTTCCTAGCCGGTCAGCATGCAGGCCGAAACAAATAAATGTTCACATAGCACGCAAGATGCATCAGGATGGTCTGTTATTTTGGGTACACCTGTTCTAGACGGACCCAACCCCTGTGTTGAGTCCCCTAAGTCAAATGCACGTGATGCAAACAAAGGTTCCTACTAGGGATCTGGCATAAGGTTATGTTATTCTAGGTTTAAACCTGGGGTTGTGTTCTAGACCGGGCTTACCTGAGTAGACAGCTCGAGCCGAGGTGGGGGCAACGTACTGGGAGCACGAAAGTCCACCCGGCCTTGTTGCTGACCCAAGCCTCGTTCTAATGGGTATGACTTCAAACAGAAAGTGGGCCACGCGTACGTGTGCACCATATTTTAGAAGACTCGGTAGGGTGGCGTAGGAAGGCATTTTAATACAATTCAAATAATATCAAAAAAGGTAAATAAACAGCAATTAGCACATTAGGTTCACAAAAAACAGTAATATTAACGATAAATAAAGCCAAGTAAAATCATATGAAAAGCTCGAATTCTTGAACCCTGAAGCAGAAGTTCTGGGTTCTGTCCCCAGTAGAATCGTCAGAGCTGTCACACCTCCTTTTTCCTACCCCGAAAGGGATATAAGGGAGTTTTTTCCAATTTAAGTGACAATCGAAACAAGATTATTTATATCAAATTCAGAGTCGCCACTTGGGATAATTTATGGTGTCCCAAGTCACCGGTTTAAAATCCCGAATCGAGGAAGTTTGACTATATTTATGGTCTGCGAACATAGAAATCCGGATAAGGAATTCTGTTAACCCGGGAGAAGGTGTTAGGCATTCCCCGGTTCCGTGGTTTTAGCACGGTCGCTTTGATCATACTTAGCTTAATCTAATTGTCTAATTACTTAATTTTAGAACCTATGTGCATTTGCCTCTTTTAATTAAGAAATTATCTTAAAACAGGTCACGCGCACGTGTACCCATTTGTTTGGCACGTTAAAAATCATGTCACACTAACGTGTCCACAATTAATAACACTTTCTTATTTTTAAGAAAGTTTAGTCGAAGTTGCGAGAACGCATACTCCGATTTTGTTTTTAAAATCGTAATTATGTCACGCGAACGTGTCCACAATCACGACGATATATTAAATGTGCCTAAAGCAAACTACGAGCATTCATTTTTCAATATCTAAGTTATAATATTAATGTGAGGGCCATAGGTGATTCAGTTATGGATGGCACACCTCAATCTATTTTAAAGAATTATACTTAGTTAAAGCGGTCTAAGGATGTTCTTAATTAAAATTTATTTGAACTTAATAAACAGCTATTAGTTGTAAAAAGTGTTTGGGGTACACGTACTGGGTATTTAATTATTTGGGGAAAAACAGGCAAACTACAGGCCCAGACTACCGTAAAAAATGTCGAAAATAAATGGGGACTAATGGGAATTGGGCTCAAGACTAAGCCCAAAAGCAAAACCCCAAAAAAACGGATCCCAGACCCCATCAGGTCTGGTCTCGCCCACGTTGTATCATTTGGGCTGATATAAGGCACAAAATGAAAGCCCTGAATATACCAAGTCCCTTTGACATATTTACTACTCATACTGCTGCAACCAACAACATACGACACTAAATTCTGGAAACAATTAACATACTGAATCAGTGTATGAAACATTTACACTAGTTAAATCAATTAAATCAAACATCATGACATACTATGCCTAGGATATGGAGTTTCAACCAATTTCATTTAAAAAAAAAAACTAAAGCTACTAAAATTAATGTCATGGCTGCAAACATGGCTAATCAATTAGTTATGAACCATCACTATACAAACACTCATAAATTCCAGCAACTCTTAATAAAGAACAAATGCCATTAGAACTTTTAAACAATCTCGAGACTATCAGGCAGCACATGGAACAACCAAACTAACTTGAACATTCATACAAATAACTAACTAATAGCCTAAAATATCCATATTTCGGAATGTTTACACAAACATAATGCTAACTAAACAAACTGCAACTAACATACATATGATAAGGATGGAATTGTAACTTTAATGCTCACACGTACTGCAAATGACCAACATACGAAACTATAACCTTAACATTCAATCTTATTATTACAAAAAAACTAAGTAAAAACATGTTGTACATCTTCATTTGCCATTCAAAAGTTCATGAGAGTACCTTGATACCAAAGGCAAAACAAAAGATGTGAGGATCTCAGCAAAAGCAAAGGTGTTAGCAAGGCAGCAAAATAAATAGCAAACACAGCTTCTTTAGTCCATATTCAAGCCCAGAAAACCAACAACCCAATGAAAGCTTTTCAAAATTCTTGCTAAAGAAAATATCAGAAAACAATTCGAGCCAATTTTCAATCAAGCAATGTAGAAACTTTTTAGTTTTTTTTTAGGGTTCAGAAATCTTGTCCAAATGAATGAAGGAGGTTCTATATATAGCCCCTAAAGAGTGCCATGTACTGAAGAGAATAAGGGAATTATTCCTTCAACCACAAGGCATCATTTTAACCAACTTGGATAGCTAGCTGTCCCTCATTGGTTTATGCACTTTGTGCTAACCAAATGAGGCCAACTGCCCCCTATTCTAGAACCTTCCAGTAGATTTTTTTATCCTATTATGTTTACCCACCCTTTTAAATAAACCCCTCAAGTTTTTCTTTTATTCAATCGACCCCTAAAAGTGCCTAACAATTACAAATCATAACAAACAAAACAAAGTGGGCACATATCAATAAAACAAATCAAGCAGTTAAACAACAAAGCTGAAAGGGTGAACATGTAGGATCATAAAATAACCTAAAAGGACTCAATTTTATGATGAATTTAATAAATCTAATGTAAATCAAATTAACTCTAACAGACAAAAAACGAAGGATGAACGGATATGTAGCGTTTAAATCAAACTGATAACACAAAATCCTAAAATCTAAAACATGCAATTAACGCCAGAAAATAAAAGAAACAGAAAAACAAAAAGAACCGGAATGAGAAAAGAAAAATCATGATAACTTTGCCTAAACAATTAAGAATCTTAGTTAAGCTAAGCGAGTAGACAATAAAATTAATTTAAACAAATAAAAACCCAATTAGTTCAAACAAGTAGATAACAACGACTAATTTGAACAAATAAATACCCGAAACAAATTCAGACAAGCAGATAATTAGATTTAAAAGAAAAATTAGAAAACAAACAAAGAACAAAAACCAAATAGGAAGAGGTAAGGTACTGGTTTAACCGAAAAGAGCTGATGATTGAACTGACCCAACGAACAAGGAAGGCAATGAACTTGGCCAGGCACAGTGGTTTGGTCGAGAATTAGCGACCCTCAAAACGAGTCAAAACTAGCATTAGTCAATGGTTCTTAACAAGAACAATTGCTTAACACGAGTCTCGAGTCAAATCGAGCCCTGGGAGGCAAGGAATCGGAATTAGGGTAGATTTAGGGTTTTCTTCCAAATCATAGATCTGGATTTTGGGGAGTTTGATGAGGTTTTTGGTAGGATGGTTGATAGATTAGTGTAGAGGGGAAGCCGGGGAGTGTAGAGGACGAGTTTGGTGGTGTTTGGAGGGATTATGGTAGCCGCCGCCGGCTAATGAACTGAAAGAATTTTGGGGCGGCTAGATTAGGATTTTGGGGTAAGAGACGGAAAAGGGTGAAATGGGAATGGGTCTCTAGGTCTAGGGGGGAGTTTAGGACAGACATAAAGGGGGTGGAGACCAGTTCCGAGCCGTAGATTAAGGGAGATCAACGGCTAAGATCGAGAGCTTGAAACGACACTATTTTGTTTAATGGGGGGTGGGGGGCTGGACCGGGTAGGCTAGGTTTTGGGCCTGGGTTTTGGGACGGATTTGGGTAGGGATTTGGGCTCAGCATTAATTTTGGCCCAATCAAGTTTAAACCAACCTTTTTTCAATATCCTTTTTCTTTCGTCAATTAATTAAAATCCTAAATTGAATTCCTGAATTAATCTAAATTGTAAAATTAAGCTAATTATGCTAAATTAATTAAAAGCTAAGAACGTAAAAAGTAAGTCAAGTTTTTGTGATTTTCAGTTCATAATAAAGCAATTAATAAACTAATTAATCCTAAAATATGAACACGAAATCTAAATCCAATGCATGATATTTTTGATATTTTTCATGATTTTTATAGATTTAAGCGTGCACAAAAATGCAAACAATTAACAAAAATCTACAAAAAAAAACCTATAAAATTACAAACAATTTGGGAAAAATCCATTTCTTCAAGTTGTAGGTGTATTTCACTTAGGGTAAAAATCACGTGCTCACAACCAGTAGCGAAGAAACACGGATATGATAAGCAAATAATGATAGAATCCCATTATCAACGGGATTAGGAGAGGGAATTAAGAGAGGAGGCTATGGTTCTCTAAGAGACGAGAGGATTGTTCCAGTGGAGTTGGGGAAGTGGGGAATGGGTCTTTAGGGTTTGGATTTTGCGATATAAGGAGAAATGGGGATTTATTATGGGCCGTTGATCATTTAAGATCAACAACCAAGATCGACAAGGAAATGGGCGGGCTAAGTGAACGGGTCGCTACCAGGTTTAGAAAGGGGTTAGTTGGTTTGGGCTGGATGTTGGGCTAATGATTTGGGCCAAATTGTGGTTCGAAATTATCCCTATGTTAGAGCTATAAATGAAATATATGAAGTTTATTAGAAATATTTATAAGAAAATAATTAATATATAATAAAAATATGCAATAAAATGACTGAAAAGAATAGCATACCATTATAAAAATTAAAAATGCTATTTTAGCATGAATAATGTAATAAATATAATTATGCATAGAATATAGGCTAGTATGGCAAAATTATGTAAATAGTTAAAAAATGCAAAGATAATTATATGAAATGAAGTAGAATATTATAAAACATATATGTAGATATAAATAATGAATTTGAATTATTAATTCATCACAAAATAAATTGAAGGAGTCATTAATAAATATTAGAGTAATTTAAATCCAAGAATAACAAATTTAAGGCCTTAAAAATTATGGAAAATTACAGAAAGTTCGTATATAACTCTTGCACATTGGTGATGATGTAGGAATGATATTTTAGAAGTATATATGATATTTGTAAAAATATGAGGGCAAAATTGGGTATTAATAGCTGCCCCTCTTTACTCGGGAATGATGAAGGAGTTATCGGGTAAAAAAAATGACCAGTTTGTTCGAAATGAGCGGTAATGACGCCTTTTTGAAAAATGGGGGCCAGAATTCTAGTTCTTGAGTTGCCTACACATCCCTGGTATTACGGGAATCAGGTCGTGTGTAGTTCTGGATCCAACGGCGAACGAAATCGATGGAATTGTTATAAGATTGGTCGTGTGTTTCGAAAAGGATCTTTTGGATGTGATAGTGTTGTGAATAACAGATAATTTTAGGTAGAGATGCGAATGTGAATTTGAATGATACGGATGATAAAGATAATATAGAATGGTTACTGGATAAAAGGTAATCAATTTCTAATTATCGGTCGTGTTCGGGATAGTCACAGTATGTGAACGTTGTGAAGGAAAATCAGAGCGAGAATCACTCCCATTTGTAGAACGGTTACCTCCCGAGTTACCTGTAATATTTAAAACATGATGGACGCGAATATACATAGTTATTGCGGAAATTTATACATGATGCAAATTCCTTTCGGACCATGAGAGTCGTCTTTCGGACGATGAGGATGATGTCCTTAGACCATGCTGTCCTGGGCCATGAAGCATATGATAAGGATTCGCATGCCATGGAATGGTGTCCTCGGGCCATGAGGATAGTGCCTCTGGACTATGATGCCTTTGAATAATGATATGCAATTTCGAGAGATCTCCGGCCATGGCATGATGTGTTCGGGCTATGAGGATGATGCCCTCAGACTATGACGCCTTAGAACAATATGGCAATATTTCAGCCCATGAAATGCAAAGATGCGGTGATATCGATCATTTGATAGAGGAAATAGGTAAAGCTTAGTCATATGTGAGGACGAGACAAGACAAGACAAGGCTTAGTCTTGTATAAGGTGAGGGCAGTACTTAGCCCTATGCGAAGAAAGGAAATAGTGCTTAGTGTTATGCAGTGTAGCGGAGATAGTATTTAGTCTCATGCAAGGGAAGGCAATGCATAGCCTCATGCAATAATGGAGGCAGTGCTTAGCCTCATGCAAAGGATGAAGACAATGCTTAGTATCATACAAGGAAGGTAGTGTTTAGCCGTATGCAATAATGGAGGCAATGCTTAACCTCATGCGATATAGTGGAGACAGTGCTTGGTCTCATGCAAGGAAAGGCATTGCTTAACCTTATGCAATAATGGAGGCAGTGCTTAGCCTCATGCAAGGAATGAAGAAAGTGCTTAGTCTCATGCAAGGAAAGGTAATGCTCAGCCTTATGCAATAGTGAGGACAGTGTTTAGCCCTATGTAAGGAGTGGAGACAATGCTTAGTCTCATGCAGGAAAGGCAGTGCTTAGCCTTATTCAATAATGGAGGCATTGCTTAGCCTCATGCAAGGAATGAAGATAGTTCTTAGTCTCATGCAAGGAAAGGCAGTGCTTTGCCTTATGCAGTATATAGAGGGCAGTGTTTAGCCCTATGCATGGAGTGGAGAATATGCTTAGTCTCATGCGAGGAAAGGCAGTACTTGGCCTTATGAAGTATGTAGAGGGTAGTTTTTATCCCTATGCAAGGAGTGGAGACAATGCTTAGTCTCATGCAAGGAAAGGCAGTGCTTTGCCTTATGCAGTATGTAGAGGGAAGTGTTTAGCCTTATGCAAGGAGTGGAGACAATGCTTAGTCTCATGCAAGGAAAGGCAGTGCTTTGCCTTATGAAGTATGTAGAGGGCAGTGTTTAGCCCTATGCATGGAGTGGAGACAATGCTTAGTCTCATGCAAGGAAAGCCAGTGTTTTGCCTTATGCAGTATGTAGAGGGTAGTTCTTAGCCTCATGAAAGGAATAGAGATGATTAAATGCGAGAGGAAAAAATGATTCTTAGCTTGACACGTTTGTGTTTAGCGACCTTTGTTGGTGTGAAGATAGTGATCTCATTGTATGCAGATGCTTGCGGGCGTATTTATTATGTCCCTCGTGCTTGCATTCAAAGAAAAATCGTGAGTTTTAAGGGGAGGGGGGGAAGGTTGGTTCGTGCCTCCTATTCTTCGTTTTGTCTTGTTTGAGTTACCCTAGGTAACGTCTGGCTACTACAGTAAATGAAATTTCAAAGATATGCATTTCTGATAAATTTTTTATATAAAAATGCAGTTCATTTAAATTGTGTCATGATGCATAAAACAAATAGTGCTTGTATCGGAGAGTGTGACATGTTTGGAGACATTGCAACCTCCTCATCTCGGAATTTTGAGTACCCTCCTCAAAATTGTGCCCCAATTGAAATGCATACTTATGGTGATGCATTTCTTTGCAATACATGACGTGATGGCATCGACTAACTCGAGATCTTGCCCCAGTTTCTGACCACAGAGGGAATGTAGATCTTATTACGATGTGACCTAACCCACAAGGCTGCCTGCGTATCCCCTCTGAAATGGGAATCAGGTCAAACGGAGTTCAGGTTACATCAAATAGGAAGTGCAAACAAAATCTTAATGTCGTTGCCAGTTGGGTGAGAATTTCCCCTTCGCTTCATCTTGATGTGGGGAAAAATTCATTTTATCACCTATTGCCCCGATGTGAATCGCCTTGATCTAACCTTTTTGTTGAAAGCCCTTGCCATTTTCTTTTGGTAGATTTGACTGTGACACACTGCGTTTATTCTTTTACCATCAATGAGAGTGAGTTGTTCATATCGGTTTCTTATCAATTCCACGTCCCTGAGCTCAGCTTCTTGTATGATTCTTGAGGAGGTAATGTCCACTTTGGTGGGAATAACGACATCAATACTGTAGACCAGTAGATAGGGAGTTTCCCAGTTGATGTACGAAATGTGGTGCGATACCCGAGTAAAGAAAACGGTAGCTTCTCGTGCCATTGTTGTGGTTGTCCACCATTTTCCTTAATACCTTCTCGATGTTCTTGTTGGCAGCTTCTACGAATCCATTCATTTCCGGCCTGTAAAATGTAGAATTTCGATGCTTGATATTGAATGTTTCACACATAGCTTTGATGAGATTAGGTGCATTGTCATTTGCGGCCTGCTGAGATTAGGTGCATTGTCATTGATGATTGACTCACGCACTCCAAATCGACAAACAATGCGATCCCGGACAAAATCTGCTACGACCTTCTTAGTCACAACCTTAGAAGAAGCGGCTTCAACCCATTTTGTGAAGTAGTCTATAGACACCAAAATGAACCTGTTTCCGTTTGAAGCAGCGGGTTCAATCGGTCTGATGATATCCATGCCCCAAGCAAAGAAAGGCCAGGGTGAACTCGTTGCATTGAGTTTGTTGGGCGGGACTCGTATCATATCAGTACGTATTTGGCATTGGTGACACTTTTGAACATATTTGATGCAGTTTGTCTCCATAGTCATCCAGAAATACCCTGCTCTTAATGTCTTCTTCGACAAAACGAAGCCTTTCATGTGAGTTCCGCAAGTTCCGGCATTTATTTTTTCGAGCAATATTGATGCCTCCTTAGCATCGACACATTGCAATAATCCCAGATCAGGAGTCCTTCTATAAAGAATTCCTCCACTTTGAAGAAATGATTGGCCAATCTTCGAAGCGTGCACTTCGATGAAATTCTTGTCTTGATGTTGTATCATTGAAGACAAGGTGGCTAATGCATCTGCAAACTCATTCTGGATCCTTGGAACATGTATGAATTCTATCTTTGTGAACCTCTTGATCAATTCTTGTACACAGTGCAAGTATGGCAATATTTTAGTGTTCCTGGCAGCCCATTCTCCTAGTACCTGGTGTACCAACAGATCAGAACCTCTGATTACCACCAACTCCAGAACATTGATGTCGGTGGCCAACCTGAGTCCCAAGTTGCAGGCCTCATATTTTTCCATATTGTTGGTGTACGGGATCCTGAGTTTTTCGTATACCGCATAATGTTGACCGGTTTCTGATATTAGAATAGCTCTGATGCCCACTCCCTTGAAGTTTCTGCTCCATCGAAGAACATCCTCCAACCATCGTATGCTTCGGTAATATCTTCACCTACAAACGACACCTCATTATCGGGAAAATACGTCTTCAATGGTTTGTATTCTCCATCTGCGGGATTCTCCGCCAAGTGATCAGCCAACGCTTGACCCTTGACTGCCTTCTGAGTCAAATAAATGATGTTGAATTCACTTAGCAATATTTTCCACTTTGCTAACTTACTAGTAGCCATGGTTTTCTGAAAGATGCATTTTTGTGGATCCATCCTTGATATGAGATATGTAGAGTACGCATAGAAATAATATCTCAACTTCTGGGCTATCCATGTCAAAGCACTATAGGTGCATTCCAATAGAGAGTACCGGGCCTCGTAAGGCATGTACTTCTAGCTTAAATAATATATCACTTGCTCTTTCCTCCAAGTTTTGTCATGTTGTCCTAGAATGCAGCCAAAGGCTCCATCCAACAGGGACAGATAAAGTAGCAGAGGTCTTCCTAGTTCCGGCAGGACCAACACGGGCAGTTTAGATAAATACTCCTTGATTTTGTCGAAGGCTTTTTGCATTCTTCAGTCTAGCTTGTTGCGACATCATTCCTCAGAAACTTGAAGATCGGCTCACATATCACCGTTGATTGTGCTATAAAGTGGCTGATATAATTGAGGCGTCCTAGAAAACTCATCACATCCTTTTTGTTCTTCAAGGGAGGCAAGTCCTGGAGAGCCTTGGTTTTTGACGGGCCTAGCTCAATACCTCGGCCGCTGACAATGAACCTACCAACTTTCCAGCAGGGACCTGAAGGCACATTTTGCTGGGTTCAACTTCAAATTGTATTTTCAAAGTCGGTCAAAAAACTTCTTCAGGTTTTCTATGTGGTCTAAACTCTTTTTGGATTTGACGATAACATCATCCACGTACACCTCTATTTCTTTGTGTATCATATCGTGGAAGATATTCATCATGGCCCTCATGTAGGTGGCCCTAGCATTCTTCAAACCAAACGACATTATTTCTTAAAAATATATCCCCCATGGTGTGACAAAGGCTGTCTTTTCGGCATCATCTTCGTACATCCAAATTTGGTTATATCCTGCGAAGCAATCCGCAAAGGATTGGAGTTCATGATTAGCGCAATTGTCAATCAATATACGTATGTTGGGCAATGAAAAATAATTCTTAGGACTTACCCGGTTTAGATCTCGACAAACGACACATACTCTAACTTTCCCATCTTTCTTCTGAACTGGCACAATGTTTGCTAACCAGGTTGGGTTTTCGACCACTGGAAGAACCTTGGCGTTGATTTGCTTGGTAACCTCCTGTTTTATCTTCAAACATTCATCTTGCTTGAATTTTTTGAGCTTTTGCTTCACCGACGGACACATAGGTTGGTGGTTAGCTTGTAAGCTATTATAGATGTGCTTAACCCAGTCATGTCGTTGTAGGACCATGCGAAGATATCCTCATATTCCTTTAGAAACCTGATATACTCTTCATTCTCTGACTGTGATAGATGAATTCTTATGCGAGTTTCTTTATCTGTTTGAGAATCCTCTAAGTTAATGGCCTCAATATCCTCCAAACTAGACTTTGGTTTGTTTTACAATTCTCTACTTCTTTGACAATTTCCTCAGGTATTATATCTTCTTCCAGATCTTCAGAATCACTGTCTTTATGTTGTGTTGTCTCATTACACGTCATAGTTGTAGGTTCATCATGATATGTAATAATTACGCTGAAATGAATGCACAACGATAATAATAAATATGAAAAATAATAATGCATTAATAAAACATAAAACTTTCAATAAGTACGACTCGATGGCTCGAGTAATTATTTAAAAAAAATACTGAATATGTCTTAAATACTCAAAACAATTTAAAAATAAGTCATGCTAATTTTTCCAGGCTACCCAGGTACTCGGCGAGCCTGGGATGGTGCAGCGGTCCAGTTCTTGAGAACAACTCCTTCTCGTACAGTCTTAATGGTAAGGTCTTCCTCCTCCTCCTCCACAATTGAACTGTAATCCATGTCTTCCTCGTCTAGAAATAGCTTCCTCATACAGGCCAAAATCTCATCTTCCTCGGATCCCTACATCATGTCAGCCTAACAGAATGTCTGTTGCAGAGGTGGTATAAGTTGTTCCAAAGGATAGTAATTTGCGCGCGATGGTGGTATCCAATCCTGATGTTCTTGCACGGTATATTCATACCTGAGTCCAAAAGTCATGCCATGATATCATTGTTGTATGGGTTTTGTGATCCCTTTAAGCTTTCGGCAAAGACCCTTGCCTGGTTCATATCCTGTCCACAACAATATGCTTTAGATCTTGTTGCTCCACCATCGATCCTTTTCAATTTCCTTGACCCGCTCAATGTGTTGATATGTTTCTCCACCCAATTTCCTCGTGTTTTCAATAACTGGAACGGTATGATTGGTGTAGATAGGGTTGCTTCCGTCTCCATGAATGATCACCTCCTGATGATTCCAAATGAACTTCATAGCCTGGTGCACCGTAGAAGCCACTGCCCCAGCTGCATGTATCCATGGACGTCCCAACAACAGGTTGTAAGTAGCAGATATATCTAGCACATGGAATTCGACATCAAACCAAGTTGGGCCCACATGTAGATCAAGGTTGATTTCTGCGGTAGTGGCTCTCTGAGATCCATCAACCACTTTCACATTCATGCTTCCCATCTGTATCTCATATAGGACTTTACCTAATCTCTTCAAAGTGGTTAGCAGACATATAATCAGGCTTGAACCTCCATCTATCAGAACTTTGGCGACAAACTTATCCTCAAACTACACAATGATATGCAACACTATGTTGTGACTCAACCCTTCTGGTGGTAACACATCCTCGTGGAATGTAATTTTGTGACTCTCCAGAACCTGTCTGACCATGTTAGCCATCTCTCCACTAGTGATGTTGGCGTGTACGTAAGCTTCACTTAACACTTTCATCAAGGCATTCATATGTGCGTCTTATTATTGCAACAGTGATAAAATGGATATCTGGGAAGGAGTCTTGTTCAAGTGGTCAACAACAAAGTATTCCCTTGCTTAGACATCGGCGCCTGTCTCAACAAAAGGCGGCTTAGACACAGCTTCTTTGCTCGTTCTTCCTAGATTCTCGGGTGTGTAAACTCTGCCGGTACTAGTCATACCTTGTGCGGCACCTATCTCTTCCATCTTGGCTTTTTCCTTTCTTCTTTTTCTGCCACAAAATCCCGTGGGACAACATCAGACTTGTATGATGGTTTGGGAGCTACCATTACAATGAACGGTGTAGCTACCTCGACCTTAAAAGGTGCCTCGGTTTGTACCACAATTGGTGTGAGGGTGACGGGAGATGTTTTAGGAGTATCTCCTCTCGAATAAGTCCGATGGATCTTTCCTGATCTCGTTCCTCGTCAGTTTCTATCACGTTCACTCCCTCACCCCTATGACCCGGGAGAGGGTTATTACGGACATTCGGGGCGGCCTCCTTTGCTTGTATAACCTTAGTGTCGATCAGTGTCTGAATCTTATCTTTTAACAGACGGCACTCCTCAATGATATGACCCTTCATGCCTAAGTTATAGGTGCAAATTTTGTTGTGATTAGTCTATTGGGAAGGGTTCTCTACAGCAATAGCAGGAATAGGGGTGATGTAACCAGTGGCCTCGGTCTATTAAATAGTTGTGCTATGGGTTCAACAATTAGGGTGTATTGTTTGGGAGTTTTGTGATCAATGTTTGGGCGTGGCTTTGGGTAGTTTTTGCGGGCGGGGTGGAGGTGAGTGATAATATGAAGGTTGAGTGTAATAGGTATTGTAGGCGGTGGCAGGGTATTGGTATTTTCGGGGTGAGGGTTGGTATGTGGGTGGAGGTGTTTGGTATGTGAGGGGAAACTTAGGGCCCTAGACTACTATCACGGCACCCACTTCTTTCATCTTTGAAATACCTCCTGATTGCAAGGCTTTATTTGTGGCTTGCAGCGCCTCGAAATTAGTCACCATTCCATTCTTGATTCCTTCTTCAATTCTTTTCCATAACTTGATGATGTCTGAGAACTTGTGATTCTCAATAACCATCAACCTTTCATAATACTGCGGATATTGATATCTAACAAAGAACTTGTTCATTTGTTCTTCTTCAAGTGCCGAGATTACCTTTGCGGCCTATGATCTCCAGGGAGTAGCATACTCGCGGAAAGTTTCTATCGGTTTCTTCTTGAGGTTTAGAATATAGAAAAGGTCTGGCGCGTTCTCTGTATTGAACTTGAATCTGTCCATAAAATCTGATGTCATACTTACGTAATTTGTCAACTTCTTCGGGTATTGACTGATATACCAAGACAAGGCATCTCTTGTGTGGCTTCACATGAACATTTTCATGCGGATTTGTTCACTGAAAACCTAAACTCAAAAGAATCACATCATCACCTTACCACCCGAGTGCAAATGGTCAAGCAGAATCAATAAACAAGGTTATTATCCAAAATCTCAAAAAGAGATTGGAAACAGCCAAAGGCAAATGGCTTGAAGAGATGTCCGGAGTACAATGGGCGTATGAACAATGGCCAAATCAAGCACAGGTAGACTCCTTTATCGCTCGTATATGGAGCAGATGCCTTGATCCCGGTGGAAGTAGGAGAACCTACCCTGACATACTTCCGGGCGGATGAAAAAACAAACGACGAAGCATTATTGGTCAGATTGGAGCGGCTCGACGAATGCAGGGACTTGGAGCATATAAGGATGGCAGCATAAAAATAGAGATTGAAAAGATATTACAATCGAAGAGCCAACCTCCATTATATTAAAGTAGGAGATTTGGTTTTAAGGATAGTAACTCAATGCACCAGGGAGCTCAACGCAGGAAAGCTAGGTCCGACGTGGGAAGGCCCCTACCGGGTTTTAGTTGTCACTAGGAAAGGGTCATACGAATTGGAAAATCAAGACGGAGTAAAGTTGTCGAGCATTTGGAATGTGGAACAACTCAAAAGATACTATTGCTGATGAGCACCGCCTATATATCGAAAGTGTGTTCTGCACTTTTTTCCCTTCGTCCAGTTTTTGTCCCAATTGGATTTTTCTAGCAAGGTTTTTAACGAAGCAGCAATAAAAAGCATACTACGAAGGAAACATTCAGCAAAAGTAAGATCTTTAAACAACAAGGCATGGAAGCAGAGAACTGCTACGGGATGATTAGATAATCCTTTGCTCGGTAGAAAAGTTCCTACTGGGAAGTAAAGTTTGCTATCAGGCCAAAGGATACCCGATCGTTCGCGAGTGCAAGCCACTACGGGTGGTTAGATAGTCTTTGGCTCTATAGCAAAGTTCCTAATTGAAAGTGAAGCTTGCTATCGAACCAAATATTATTCAACCATTCACTAGTGGAATATTCAAAAGAGAAAGACTTCTAGTGTTCAAATTCGCATTCTTCGCAAGGTTATTCCTCTCAGACCTAATGGCCTGAGGGATGACATCGAGGTCACGGATAGTGGAGTTGTGAACTTTATTATTCTCCATGACCTTCCTATATTACTCATCCATCTTGGCATGCTTCTCCCCAGTAGCAGCAACTTCTTCAGCTTCGGAGTTCAAGGCTGCCTCCAAATTATTCAGTCTTTCAGTTGAGGTAGCCTCGCGATCGGCAGCAGCAAGAACGGTATTTGGACCTCAAACCGCTTTGCCTTGTCTTCTTCAAATTGTAACCTTAACAAGGCAACCTCTTCGCTTAGGGTCACTACCTCTTGCTTTCTTTGCTGCAATGGAGCCTCGAACTCAGCAGCTTGTCCTTCCAGTTCTAGGAGGCGAGCAACAATTTAATCCCACTCAGCCAATAATTGATCCCACTCGGAGGTGAATTTCTCTTTGTTTAGGTTCAACCTCTGAAGGCCCTCAGAAGCAAGAAAGTTAGCCGGCAAAACAAAAGTACAAATTAAAAATTCTGCAATAACAAAGACAGAAGGACCAATAGAGGGAACCAAGATTGTACCTCCGCTGCATTGTGCAATGCATTGGTCACCATACACTCACCCGAGAGAGACTGTATTTTATTCTTATCCTTCTCTAAAGGCAGAGGCTTCAGATAATGGGCAAGTTCCACTGGCCGGGACAAAAGAAGGCATTCGGTAAAAACCGAGAGGGAGATGCTCCTCCTCCTCTGAGGATCCACATAGGGGACCAAATAGTTATGCCATAAGTTCCCATGAACTATGGACTAGGGAGGAGGGACAACATCCTCTCGGACAACTGCGGTCCGTGGAGATGATGTAGCAGTTGTTGGTGGCGAAGGCAAAGTTGGCGAATAAGGGGATGAAGCATATAGCGTTATAGGTTGGGAAGCACCTGCGGGAAAAGCAGTGCTAATTATTGGTTGTGTCACGCCCCAAAACTGAGGGGGCACGACCGGCACTCGACCGGGTAGCCCCAGTCAAGCGGACTTGGGTGCCTTTCCTATCCCACGTGCTACCCCGTATTTTCATTACTCATTTATCAAAGGAAATGGCTATTTATAATTTAAACACCTTTTTTACGAAATATACATAACATACATGGTTACTTAGCGAGGTTTACAAGTTACACTGTCCAAATACAGGATACATAAGTACATAGCCCACGTTTCTTGTCTACGGAGCCTCTAAGGATACAAAAGAGTTTTATAATACTTGCCGGTAACAAGGCTCCGGCTATACCTTACACAAATATCAAAAATAAGACTCCGGGAAGAAAAGCGGCATGAGTCACACAGGGTCCCGAGAGGAAAGGGGCTCACCAATTCAGCTGACGGGAAGTGAAGGAGTGCTACTGTCTGTGGACCAGAGTACCTGCTATAGATCCACCTACAATCATAACACGAATGTAGCGGCCCCGGCAAAAGGGACGTCAGTACATTTGAATTGTACTGGTATGTATGAACAAAATTTACCCCAAGTAAACTCAAACAATACACAAGTAACGAACAGTAATAAAAGCAACAATCAAATGCAGATGAAAGGAACAACCAAAGCCAAACAAGTTTCAATATCTCTCCTTTTCCCCTTTCAACATTATTTCATCATATCAATGATTTCAAAACATTCTCATATTTTCATTTCAATAGTGATTTCAATCACTTTTTCACCCTTATTACCTCGGCCACTCTTATCACCACAACCCACACCTTATTACTTCGTGTTGCGGCGCGCAACCCGATCCCACCGAACAATCACATTCCACACAACAACAATAACAACAAATCACATTTCACACGACAACAACAACAAATCACAAAGAATTTTCATAACCATCAATACTATTTCCATCATATACAACAGCCCGCGTAAAATTTAAGTCACAACGATAATTACCCACGACAAGTCACATACGATATTACCACAGTTGTTTCAATTGCATCAATCACGATTTGTTTCCATCATTTGTTACACAGCTTTTACCACATAAACGCATTCACACACACGCACTTGGTTAGTTGCCATTTACTTACACCATTATATCGGGAGACTTAACCAACAACATTCAACGCATATCAATCACAAGAATTCACAAATAGTCCACATAGGTATCACATACCAAATACTCGTACACCAAACAAGGTGACTTTACAAAGGTCAAAGTTAGCCATACATACCTGGAGTCGAATTGCCCTTTTTAGCTTCTACTTTCAATTCACCAAACAGCCTAGTACCGTCAATCTAGTTCACAAGTTAACACATATAACTTAGAATTGAAGTTCACAAATACAATCCAAACTTATTTAGGTGATCAACCGCTCTTTTTTTTTTTGCAAATCTTTACTCCTACCCAATTCCTCTTACTAGATTCTAGATATTAAAGAACATGCATGTATGGTTCAACTTATATTTTCAAGAATCAATTCAGGAGAACCCCCTTTTTGTTTAAATCTGAAAACCAATGAAAAAGGGCTGGGGATTTTACCTGCAAGAATGAAGATGAAGATAATTACTCGAAATTTCCCGGCCCGGGTGACCTTAAAGAACCAAATTGATGAAGGTAGGACTTCCTCTCTCAAGAACTCTCTCTCCCCTCTCTCTAGTTTGTTCAGAACATATGTTAAAAATGAGGGGTTGGGGTGTTTTATTGAAGAAGGGGTCGGGTTTAAAATTTAGAAAAATAGGAGCCCCGAGTCAGGTGTGCGATCGCAAAGAAGAAATGCGGCCCACAGAATGGACTGTAAAAGTGCTCCAAGAATCTGACCCTTCTGTCTGGGTTTGCAGTAGAAATGCGGTCTGCATATACGTTCTGCGATCGCATAATGCACCGCATTACTGCCCTTTACAAAATTCCAAGATTATTATGCGACGACTATGCGGTCTGCATATGAGTTATGCGATCGCATAATGGACCGCATTTTAACCTCAAATTTGACTAACACACTGACTCACCTTGTGATAGAAATGCGGTCCGTATACTTGATTTGCGACCGCATTCTGGACCATATAATAGCATTTTTCTGAAAAACTTTGATTCTTTGATTTTACACATTCCTAACACATACTCGGAACTGGGCACTACAAGCTACTAGGTTTTGAGTACAAATTTTCACGGGGCCTTACATCCTGCCCCACTTAAAATCATTCGTCCTCGAATGAGGATTTTTGAAATCAGTTGGTTTTGAAAACATGATATGCAAAGTCCCAATTCTCACTAACTTCCATATATTATTTTTAGAAAAATTTTGCCAGAGTTTCCTTTGTAATTAGACTTATCTACCTGTCAGAGAGCCCCCGAAACATATTTCTAAGCACCATTACATTGTTCCTATTATCCCTACAACTGGTATACAACTCATTACCTCAACACTTGCACATATTCAATCACTTGTTACACTTTGCACATAAATTAGTCAGTCCAATGACTCCCATACAATTTAACCACTTCAACATACTATATGCATTTCAATTAATCATTACCAATCTACACTACCATTAATCATTCACTTATTACAAAACTTTCATTTACCAAAAAGGGGTTGCACATGACTCAAATAATCACAACACATACAATTCTTGCACAACTTGAGGAGTTACAATAGTAAAGCTTTTAGAAAGAAAAGATGGGGTGTCTTTGCACCAATTTGGACACAATATCAGTTTGCTTAGAGATAAGAGTTCGCACGATTACTACTAGACTTATTCAAACAGGTGGGGATATTTTTCCTTCATTTCATTTTCCGCTTCCCACGTGGCTTCCTCGACTCGTTGACTTTGCCATAATACTTTAACTGAAGCAATTTCCTTTTTCCTCAATTTACAGACTTGCCTATCAAGAATAGCAACCGGAACTTCTTCATACGATAACTCTTCATTAACCTCGATAGTCTCGACTGGCACGATGGTGGATGGATCTCCAACCAGTTTCTTTAACATAGACACTTGGAACACCGGGTGCACTAATGACATTTCAGGGGGTAATTCCAGCCTATAAGCCACTTGCCCTATCCTTTGAGCGATTCGATACGGCCCGACATACCTAGGACTCAACTTCCCTTTCTTCCCGAATCGCATGACTCCCTTCATAGGAGATACCCTCAAGAACACCCAATCATCAACTTGAAATTCCAATTCTCTTCGACGAACGTCTGCATAGGATTTCTGGCGACTCTGGGCAGTTTTCATCCTTTCCTGAATGACCTTAACTTTTTCCATATCCTGGTGCACGAGATCTGGCCCTATCAATTTTGCTTCACCCACTTCAAACCATCCAATCGGAGACCTAAACATCCTTCCGTACAATGCCTCAAATGGGGCCATCTGAATACTAGCATGAAAATTGTTATTGTAAGCAAATTCTATAAGTGGCAAGTGATCATCCCAATTACCTTTGAAATCCAAGACACAGTCCCGCAACATATCTTCAAGCGTCTGAATAGTCCGCTCCGCTTGACCATCGGTCTGTGGATGGAAAGTCGTGCTGAGATTCACCTGAGTACCCAAACCTTGCTGAAATTTCTTCCATAAATTAGCTGTGAACTGGGCCCCTCAATCTGAGATAATAGAAAGTGGAGTGCCGTGAAGCCTTAGTATTTCCTTGATATACAACTGAGCATACTGTTCTGCAGTATCGGTGAACTTGACTGGCAAGAAGTGAGCTGATTTGGTGAGTCGATCCACTATTACCCAAATTGAGTCAAACTTGCACTGAGTGCGAGGTATCCTTACCACGAAATCCATGTTGATCATCTCCCATTTCCACATTGGTATTTCCATAAGCTGAGTTAACCCACCGAGCCGCTGATGCTCAGCCTTTACTTGTTGACAATTCGGACATTTAGATACAAAGTCCACCACACCCCTCTTCATACCGTTCCACCAATAAATTTCCTTGAGATCATGATACATTTTCGTAGAACTTGGGTGCACAGAATACCTGGAATTATGAGCCTCCGCCATTACCCTTTCCCGAAGATTATCCACATCTGGGACACATAGCCTACTTTGACATCGCAATACGCCATCATCACCGCCGAGTGAAAATGCCGAAGTCTTGTTATTCAAAACCGCCTCCTTCATCTGTGCCAATGCTGGATCAATAAACTGCTTTTCCTTGACTTTCGCTACAAGTGACGATTCTGCTCTATTATGCATCATAACATTCCCCTCGTCTGAGGTCGAAATACAAATCCCTAGACTGGCCAATTGATAAACCTCCCGAGCCAAGGGCCTCTAATCCGCTCCCAAATGAGCCAAACTACCCATAGACTTCCGACTGAGAGCGTCGGCCACCACATTCGCCTTCCCTGGATGGTACAAAATGTTCATATCATAATCCTTGAGCAATTCTAACCACCGTCGCTGCCTTAAATTCAACTCCTTCTGCTTGAACAAATATTGGAGACTCTTGTGGTCTGAGAACACATCAACATGGACCCCATAAAGATAATGGCGCCATATTTTTAAAGCAAACACAACTGCCGCAAGCTCTAAATCATGCGTCGGATAATTCTTCTCGTGATTCTTGAGTTGCCTTGAAGCATATGCTATAACCTTCCCATGTTGCATCAACACACACCCCAAACCGACCCTGGAGGCATCGCAATAAACCACAAATCCTTC